>NC_133328.1:411576781-411878698 GCF_042186555.1 Aquarana catesbeiana | reverse complement strand
TAAGTGACCTCTATAATGAAATAATGAAATAACAAATATAAATGTACCATCATCCAGAAATCAGTAATCAAAAGGGTTGGAAGCCAGATCCCCAATCAGGCGACCAAAAACAGAAACATATTGGACTATTCCGGTACAATAATAGTGGGTAATAATATGAAGCATATAACGATAACAATAAAATTATGATAGTTTTTATTGATGCAGAAGACAAAGCAAAGGTAATAGAATAAACATAATAAAAGTACAAGTATATCACCAGTGTATATCACCAGTGGGATCATTGGTATACAGTACAACACAAAATCTCAGATATAATCCTCGGCTAGTTTCGCGGACATAAACCGCTTCATCAGGAGGGAATCTAGAGATGATTATATTCTGACTAAACAGTCTGAACCTAACAGATAGAAAAAATACAGTGGAGTTTACCAAAATACATAGTGAGTAACATTATATTCTAGCATCAACATTCACACCAGGGTAATACAAATTTAAGAGGGGAACAGAGGCGAATCTGCTTACCCAGGTCCGAACAGGCCCCAGGCGCGTGGCCCCACCGCCCGAGGAAGATCTCCCACGGCGACCTGGGGGAACTAACAAGATGACGGAGGTAATTGGCATAGGATAAATATTGTAGGATAATAAGTGACCTGGATAACCACACACCAGGGGTGAAGCATAAGATGTGGAGATAATAGTGAAAAGTTAAAGGTGATAAGGTGGGTGACTAGTGAACGATGTGGAAGGTAGCATAGAGTGAAACTACAGTGTGCAAGGAGTAAAAGGGATGAGTATGGTGACCAATTAAGTTAAAAGATATTGCTGGAACACAGAGGCAATAGTGTTAGGTGGTGTGAAAGTGCAGAGATGAGAGGTAAAAGGATAGGGACAAGGGAAAGGGGAAGAGGGAATGGGAAGGGGCTGGGAACGCAAGAGGGAGGAAAAAGGGAGTAGGAAGATAGGGGGGGGTTTGGGAAGACGGGGGGGAGAGAAGGGGGAGGGGGAGGGAAGGGGGAGGGATGGAAGGGGAGAGGGATGGAAGGGGAGGAGCAGGGAGAATTGGAGGGGGGAGGGAAGAGGAGGGATGGGGGGAAGGGAAGGAAAGGGGGAGAGGAGAGGAGGGTAGAGGGGAAAAAGGGGGGGGGGGGAAGGATGGGAGGGGAAAAAAAAAAAAAAAACAAACAAAAAAAACAGAGGGGAGTGTGACAGTGTGAACTAAGGTGAATGGGAGGTACAGGTACCTGGTACTAGTGTAGGCACAGATGGATTACCAGGGGAGGCATCCTGCCTGGGCAGATGCCATCATAAGGTAAATGGGGAGATAATACGAACTGTAAGCGATGGGTGAACACAAAACAAAGCGTGTTCACCTAGCCTAGGGCAACTGCAGGGAAATAAACCAGTATATTAGATAGGACCAATGTTAATGCCCGGGGGTGCGGGACTTAAGTGAAACGATAGGTAGGTACTCACCTCAAACTGGCGCTAGGCTGGTAAGAATACAGAAACCTGGGGGTCAAGGACCGACCGTCAGACTAACAGGCAGGCATGGACCTTCCATTTATAGCTCCCGACCCTGCGACGCTGCGCCGTGCTCCAATGGGGCGTCGGCACACGACGTCACAGGGTCAGAGGTTCCACAGGGCGCGCGCGCGAGGGGGTCACGCGCGCACGCATGCGCACCGGCCATCTGGCCATGGGAAAGACGTTCCTGCCAGGACCAGTGCAAGAGGAGGGGGCGGTCCCGTGTCCGAAACCGAACCCTCCACCAGGGACCTCACCAGGCCGCCGAGGGAAGACACAGGGGGAGGGGGCCCGCGCCTGCGCCCCGGCCAGGACCAGGACTGGGAAAGCAGAGTCACCATACAAACTATAATGAAAACCAAAGATTGGAAGGTTAATAGAGCATGAACAAAGAGGTTAATCAAAAATAGAAGGAGCTTGAAAAACATGAATAGGTGGACTAGGGATTGGTAAATACCCTAGAAACCGGTGCAATAACCCCTCCGAGCCATAAACCCATAAACACCTGAATGCATAAATTGCATATAAGTTAAGGAGGGCCAAGGACAGAACCACATGATTGGGTAAAAGCATGTGGACAAGGGGGCGGGTAGCCAAGGTAAAATTGTCTAGGCCGACCTAATGGGCATCTGTCTCGGAGGATTGCACCGGGGGCTGATAATTAGCCATAGTGGTAATGAAATAGGATACGATTACATGTAAAAAGAGGCCTCCCTCAGAGACACAAAGTGTATGTGTCAGTGAGGGTAAATTTAAAAATGAAGAGTGGGGTAGCTGGGGTCTGTAGGGTGAAGGGCAAAAGATAACCCATCACTAAAACAGCACACTCAAGTATCCCACTCAACATAGTTCCGGGTGTGTTATCCACCCAATGTATACGATCAGTTAAGTGACCTCTATAATGAAATAATGAAATAACAAATATAAATGTACCATCATCCAGAAATCAATAATCAAAAGGGTTGGAAGCCAGATCCCCAATCAGGCGACCAAAAACAGAAGCATATTGGACTATTCCGGTACAATAATAGTGGGTAATAATATGAAGCATATAACGATAACAATAAAATTATGATAGTTTTTATTGATGCAGAAGACAAAGCAAAGGTAATAGAATAAAACATAATAAAAGTACAAGTATATCACCAGTGGGATCATTGGTATACAGTACAACACAAAATCTCAGATATCATATTCCTCGACTAGTTTCGCGAACATAAACCGCTTCATCAGGTGGGAATCTAGAGATGATTATATTCTGACTAAACAGTCTGAACCTAACAGATAGAAAAAATACAATGGAGTTTACCAAAATACATAGTGAGTAACATTATATTCTAGCATCAACATTCACACCAGGGTAATACAAATTTAAGAGGGGAACAGAGGCGAATCTGCTTACCCAGGCCCCAGGCGCGTGGCCCCACCGCCCGAGGAAGATCTCCCACGGCGACCTGGGGGAACTAACAAGATGACGGAGGTAATTGGCAGGATAAATATTGTAGGATAATAAGTGACCTGGATAACCACACACCAGGGGTGAAGCATAAGATGTGGAGATAATAGTGAAAAGTTAAAGGTGATAAGGTGGGTGACTAGTGAACGATGTGGAAGGTAGCATAGAGTGAAACTACAGTGTGCAAGGAGTAAAAGGGATGAGTATGGTGACCAATTAAGTTAAAAGATATTGCTGGAACACATGCCTGCCTGTTAGTCTGACGGTCGGTCCTTGACCCCCAGGTTTCTGTATTCTTACCAGCCTAGCGCCAGTTTGAGGTGAGTACCTACCTATCGTTTCACTTAAGTCCCGCACCCCCGGGCATTAACATTGGTCCTATCTAATATACTGGTTTATTTCCCTGCAGTTGCCCTAGGCTAGGTGAACACGCTTTGTTTTGTGTTCACCCATCGCTTACAGTTCGTATTATCTCCCCATTTACCTTATGATGGCATCTGCCCAGGCAGGATGCCTCCCCTGGTAATCCATCTGTGCCTACACTAGTACCAGGTACCTGTACCTCCCATTCACCTTAGTTCACACTGTCACACTCCCCTCTGTTTTTTTTTTTCCCCTCCCATCCTTCCCCCCCCCTTTTTCCCTCTACCCTCCTCTCCTCTCCCCCTTTCCTTCCCTTCCCCCCATCCCTCCTCTTCCCTCCCCCCTCTCCCCTCCCCCCTCCAATTCTCCCTGCTCCTCCCCTTCCATCCCTCCCCTTCCCTCCCCCTTCTCTCCCCCCCGTCTTCCCAAACCCCCCCCCCCTATCTTCCTACTCCCTTTTTCCTCCCTCTTGTGTTCCCAGCCCCTTCCCATTCCCTCTTCCCCTTTCCCTTGTCCCTATCCTTTTACCTCTCATCTCTGCACTTTCACACCACCTAACACTATTGCCTCTGTGTTCCAGCAATATCTTTTAACTTAATTGGTCACCATACTCATCCCTTTTACTCCTTGCACACTGTAGTTTCACTCTATGCTACCTTCCACATCGTTCACTAGTCACCCACCTTATCACCTTTAACTTTTCACTATTATCTCCAAATCTTATGCTTCACCCCTGGTGTGTGGTTATCCAGGTCACTTATTATCCTACAATATTTATCCTATGCCAATTACCTCCGTCATCTTGTTAGTTCCCCCAGGTCGCCGTGGGAGATCTTCCTCGGGCGGTGGGGCCACGCGCCTGGGGCCTGTTGGGACCTGGGTAAGCAGATTCGCCTCTGTTCCCCTCTTAAATTTGTATTACCCTGGTGTGAATGTTGATGCTAGAATATAATGTTACTCACTATGTATTTTGGTAAACTCCATTGTATTTTTTCTATCTGTTAGGTTCAGACTGTTTAGTCAGAATATAATCATCTCTAGATTCCCTCCTGATGAAGCGGTTTATGTCCGCGAAACTAGTCGAGGAATATGATATCTGAGATTTTGTGTTGTACTGTATACCAATGATCCCACTGGTGATATACTTGTACTTTTATTATGTTTTATTCTATTACCTTTGCTTTGTCTTCTGCATCAATAAAAACTATCATAATTTTATTGTTATCGTTATATGCTTCATATTATTACCCACTATTATTGTACCGGAATAGTCCAATATGCTTCTGTTTTTGGTCGCCTGATTAGGGTTTGTAATGGATCAAAGATTGCGCCTGTGCGCAGACTCCATTGATAGGCTCACATTTAAAAAAATGAATCGGTACTGGATCAGCAGCCATCAAGCACCTGATGCTGATGTAACTGATTGAATTTGCTATGGATCTGGGATCCCTTGAAGACTGCCTATGCTGCCTATCCTATTCCTCCTGAATCCTGATGATGCTAGCTTCCAACAATAATTTTGGCTTAGGCAACCACCAACACCTAAGGTCCAATTTTTCTGCCCCTGTTTAACCACCTTAAGACCAGGCCTATTTTTCAACCTTGTTTACAAGTAAAAATCTTTTTTTTTTTGCTAGAAAATTACTTAGAACCCCCAAACATTATATATTTTTTTCTAACACCCTAGAGAATAAAATGGCGGTCGTTGCAATACTTTCTGTCACACCATATATGTGCAAAAGTCTTACAAGCGCAATTTTTTTGGAAAAAATAATTTTTTTATATTGTGAAAGATGATTTTACGCAGAGTAAATTGATACCCAACATGTCACGCTTCAAAATTGCGCCCGCTCGTAGAATGGTGACAAACTTTTACCCTTAAAAATCTCGATATACGACGCTTAAAATTTTTTACAGGTTGCATGTTTTGAGTTACAGAGGAGGTCTAGGGCTAGGATTATTGCTCTCACTCTAACGATGACGGTGAATACCTCACATGTGTGGTTTGAACACCGTTTTCATATGCGGGTGCTACTTATGTATACGTTCACTTCTGCACGCGAGCTAGGCGGGACAGGTGCGTTTAAAAAAATGTTTTTTTTTTAATTATTTATTTTATCTTTTATTTTTTATTTTTACACTGTTCTTTTTAAAAAAAAATTGTGTCACGTTTATTCCAATTACAATGAATGTAAACCTCCCTTGTAATAGAAAAAAAGCATGATATGAGATCTGGGGTCAAAAAGACCTCAGATCTCATATTTACACTAAAATGCAATAAAAACAAAAACAAAAAAAAATGTAATTTGAAAAAAAAAAATATGGCTTTAACCACTTCAATACTGGGCACTTTTATACCTTCCTGCCCAGACCAATTTTCAGCTTTCAGCACTGTCGCACTTTGAATGACAATTGCACGGTCATGCTACACTGTACCCAAACTACATTTTTAACATTTTGTTCCAACAAATAGAGCTTTCTTTTGGTGGTATTTGATCACCTCTAGGATTTTTATTTTCTACTAAACAAATAAAAAAAAGACCGAAAATTTTGAACATTTTTTACAAAACTTTGTAAATAAGTAAGTTTTCTCCTTCACTGATGGGCACTGATGGGGCTGCACTGATGGGCACTGATAAGGGGGCACTGATGGGCACCGATGAGGTGGCACCAATGAGGTGGCACTGATGAGGTGGCACTGATGCTTTGCACTAATATGTGGCACTGATGGGGCACTGATAGGCGGAACTGATGGGCACTGATATGCAGCACTGATGGGTACACATAGGTGGCGCTGATGGGCACTGAAAGGCGGCACGGATGGGCACTGATAGGTGGCATGGATTGGCTCTGATAGGCAGCACGGATGGGCACTGATAGGTGTCATGGATGGGCACTGATAGGTGGCACTGATGTACACTAATAAATGGTACTGATGGATGCCAATCAGTGCCAAACAATAATGCCTGCCAATCAGTGATGCCCATTGTGGGTACTGATTGGCATCCATTCTGGGCTCTGATTGGCATCCCTGGTGGTCTATTGTGGCTTACCTGGTGGTGACTAGTGGTGTCATCCCTGGTGGTCCTGGTGGCGTCCCTGGTAGTCCAGTGTGGGCATCCTCGGGGAGGGGGGCTGTGCTGATAATCGATCAGCACAGACCCCCCTGTCAGAGGAGCAGCCGATCGGTTCTCCTCTACTCGCGTCTGACAGACGCGAGTGAGGAAGAACCGATCAATGGTTCTTCCTGTTTACATCGTGATCAGCCGTGATTAGACACGGCTGATCATGTGGTAAAGAGTCTCTGTCAGAGACTCTTTATCTAGATCCAAGTTGCGGTGTGTCAGATTGACACACCTCAACAACGATCGCTGAGATGCACGCCCCTGGGGGAGCGCAGCGGATTGATATCCTGGCGACGTCATATGACGTCCAGTCAGGATATTGAAACCAGTTTGCCGCTGTTATTTTGCTATATGGCGGGCGGCAAGTGGTTAAGAGCTATGGGCAGAAGTGATGTTTTGACGTTGCTTCCGCCCTGCATTGGTATGGAGCCGGGTGGAGGCAATCTTCCCCTCACTCACCTGCATACCACAGAGGACACAGGATCCGATCGCCTCCGCTGCTGCCAGCGGCTCCGGTAAGCGGCGGAGGGCACCGGAGCGCGGCAGGAGGGGGGCCCTCTCCCACCACTGATAAAAGTGATCTTGCTTCGAATCTGCCACTGAGACCACTTTTATCTGAAAGCGGACCACCTGCTGGAGAAGAGGATACCAAGGTTATGGCAGCTAGTTGCTGCCATAACAACGATAATCCTCTTCAAAGTAGCGACGTATAACGACGGTGGGTGGTCCATAAGTGGTTAACAGGGGCATGTAATTACAATTTTTGAAATAATATTTAACAGCAGGGCCAGTTCCTGCGGCCAACAAGAGGAACTGTGAGGGGTTACAGTGTTCTGGAACCACCAAAAACCAAAGGCCCAATTTTTCTGCCCCTGTTTAACAGGGACATGTAAATACAATTTATGAAATAATATTTAACAGCAGGGCCAGTTCCTGCGCCCAACAAGAGTAACTGAGGGGTTAAAGTGTTCTTGCACCACCGAAACCAAAGACCCAATTTTTCTGCCCCTGCTTAACAGGGGCATGTAATTACAGTTATTAAAATAAAATATTTAACAGCAGGGCCAGTTCCTGCGGCCAACAAGAGGAACTGTGAGGGGTTACAGTGTTCTGGAACCACCAAAAACCAAAGGCCCAATTTTTCTGCCCCTGTTTAACAGGGACATGTAAATACAATTTATTAAATAATATTTAACAGCAGGGCCAGTTCCTGCGCCCAACAAGAGTAACTGAGGGGTTAAAGTGTTCTTGCACCACCGAAACCAAAGACCCAATTTTTCTGCCCCTGCTTAACAGGGGCATGTAATTACAGTTATTGAAATAATATTTAACAGCAGGGCCCGTTCCTGCTTCCAACAAGAGTAACTGTGAGGAGGAGTTACAGTGTTCAGGCACCACCAACACCCGAGGCCCAATTTTTCTGCCCCAGTATGACTGGGGCATGTAATTACAATTTTTGAAATATTTAACAGCAGGGCCCGTTCCTGCGCCCAACAAGAGTAACTGTGAGGGGTTACAGTGTTCTGGCACTACCAAAACCAAAGGCCCAATTTTTCTGCCCCTGTTTGACAGGGGCATGTAATTTCAATTTTTGAAATAATATTTAACAGCACGCTCGTTCCTGCACCCAACAAGAGTAACTGTGAGGAGGAGTTACAGAGTTCAGGCACCACCAACACCCAAGGCCCAATTTTTCTGCCCCAGTATGACTGGGGCATGTAATTACAGTTTTTTAAATAATATATAACAGCAGGGCCCGTTCCTGCGCCCAACAAGAGTAACTGTGAGGGGTTACAGTGTTCTGGCACCACCAACAACCAAGGTCCAATTTTTCTGTACCTGTTTGACTGAGGCATGTAATTACAATTTTTGAAGTAATATTTAACAGCAGGGCCCATTCCTGCACCCAACAAGAGTAACTGTGAGGGGGAGTTACAGTGTTCATGCACCATCAACACCCAAGGCCCAATTTTTCTGTACATAGTGAAGTTCATATAGTATATATACTGCAGTTTAGAGTATATAGTCCAGTCCGTGTAGTATATAAACTGCAGTTCAGAGTATATAGTGCAGTCAGTGTAGTGTATATATAATACAGTGCAGGGTATATAGTGCAGTGTACAGTATATAATATAGTGTAACTCCAAGAAAAATGTAGCCGGCAACTCTAGAATCCCATGAAAATCTTTATTTGCTACATAAGGGTCAAGATAAAAAACAGCTGATGCATTTCGGCTTACAGCCTTGTTCACAGCATATTCACAAAATGAATGACAGGACATTTATACTACATGCCTCATATGAGGAAAGCAGTGTTAATAAAATAATTATTCAATTAAAATCAAAAACTGGCAGATGACAGAAAAAAGTGGCATTGGATTCTATCATGTCGGACGTGGGCTTACATCACTATGAAAAGATTCAGCATATCAAAAAGACACCATGCATAACAATAGGCTTGTGAAGCTGATATCTAGATTGATGTTGTGCCCTACAACTTAAAGAAAGCATTTCAATAATAAAAACAATAGGGATGAAGCAGCAGATATAAAAAACATCCAGTGCAATCAATACTTTATATCATTTTAGATACAAATCCAAATCCCACCTGGAGTTCATACCTGCAGGGGTTCTAGTACCGAGAGTAAATATCCAGCAGACCTCTCTCTCAAGTAATCTATGGTGGAGATCACCTCTCCGGGGAAATGTGTTAACCCTTTCTGCACCACTAAATACAAAATATTCCATATTTCCAGCGTGCATAAAGTTGTGCTCATAAGTTTACAGACCCTGGCAGAATTGATGATTTCTTGGCCATATGAATATATGAATATGAATGATAACACAAAACATTTCTTTCACTCATGGTTAGTGTTTGGCTGAAGCTATTTATTATCAATCAACTGTGTTTACTCTTTTTAAATCATAATCACAACATAAACTACCCAAATGACCCTGATCAAAAGTTTACATACCCTGGTGATTTTTGCCTGATAACATACACACAAGTTGACACAAAGGGGTTTGAATGGCTATTAAAGGTAACCATTTTCGGGGGCGTGGCCGGGATGTGAGCCGGAGAGGACGTGTGCCTGAAGAGCTCCGTGCTAATCCTGCCTATACGCCCATTTTAAATCCTCGTTTCTCGCTAAAAGGACACTCATCGACTTCCCCGTACACCCTGAACTCCTCGGTGGCTGAAATTATGCCAGCGAAGCGCCGGGGAAAGGCACAAGCCACCGTTAAGACACAGAAGCCGGGTAAGGGGCGGGTCGCAGGCTCTCCGGGCACCATCTTAAGCTCTGACTCCGGAGCACAGCGTGGGGGGAGGAAGGAGCAGAGCCCAGTGCAGTCTCCTGTGGCATTGGCATCCCCTGCAGAGGAGATAGAAGCCCCCCTCTCGCCTGCATTACTGGAAGCAACACCAAAGGCAATTACAAAGCCCATCTTGGCAGCAATAGAGGGGTTTAAATCCATGCTAATGGTAAAGATTGGAACACCTGGCATCTGAGTGCACCCTCATATGCCATGACTTAGATAAAATCAGGGGAAGACTTTGTGAAGCTGAGGGTTGCATAAGCAATGTAGAAGACCAGCAGAATTCTCACTCCTCAAAAATCACTGAATTGCAGTCCCTGGTAAACACGCTAGTAAACAAAGTGGACGACGCTGAGAACAGACAAAGACGAAATAATATTCGCGTGGTGGGACTACCAGAAGGTGAGGAGGGCTCCCACGCAATATTTGTGGAATCGCTGTTTAAAAACGTATTGGACCTGCCTGACGTGCCACCCACGTATGTGGTAGAAAGAGCCCGCAGGGTACCAACGGGCCGCCGCCCTGAAGGGGCCCCACCACGACCGTTCCTAGTCTGGTTCCTTAATTATCGAGACAGGGATATGATTTTGGCTGAAGCACGGAAGCATCCGGAATTGCCTTATGAAAATACGAAATTAATATTTTTTCAGGATTTCTCGGCTGAGGTGCAGAAACGACACAGATCGTTTAATGAGGTGAGACGCCGGTTGAGGGAGAAGGAAATCAAGTATAGCATGTTATACCCCAGCAGATTGAGGATACCGTACAAGGGCACCTTGTGATTTTTTGATACTCCTGTGGAAACCAGTGACTGGATCGACAGTTTGTGAGTAAAAGGGCCGCAAGCCGCTGGCTGAAGATGTTTTAGTTTCCTTATACCTGTTAACATTGTTAGGAGTTTTCCTGCTCAAGTTGGGGGGGGGGGTTTGGGGGACTCTGCTATGTGTTCTGTCACGCACACACAATTGTATACCTGCAGACTCCTCCACATGGGGTAATGTGTGTCAATGGACCCCTTATATATATATATTCCTCATACAGGAACAAGGCAAATATTGGAGGAAGGAGGGGGGACACATGTACGTTTGCAGAGGAATGGACGAGTATCCGTAGCAGAGTCACGGAGCTTGAAAGGCACAGACACTATGTCTTCCAACTGATGAACCTCAGGAAGGTTTTCCAGGACTTTTTTTGGACGAGTTTTGGGAAAAAGCTGCGTGTACTGTTTGTGTTGGTTTGTTACACAGCAGCAGGGGGTTACAGGGGTTTTGGGACTTTTCTTTCTGGTCGGTGCAGCTTTCCACTTTAGACCCTTAGATGTACAAGTGCTCAGGTGTATGTATGAGTCACGTAGTCTACCTGTTTATCTTCTTAGTAACATGATGGTACAATGTGTAATGTATGTTAAATTGCAATATGTTTTATGGCAGGATCAATGGTTAATTTGGTCTCTTGGAACATTAGAGGCCTAAATGACAAATTCCGTCGAGCCTTGATGTTCCAATACCTAAAGTCAGTCACACCGCACGTGGTGTTTCTACAAGAGACTCATCTGGATGGGAGCAGGGTGCTGTCCTTGCGTAGAGCCTGGATACAATGGGCACTACATGCAACATACTCTACCTATGCTAGGGGAGTGTCAATCCTGATCAGTAAGGGAGTACCCTGTACCATTCATCATGTTATCTCAGATCCGGGTGGCTGTTTCCTAATCATCATAGCTGATATAAGTACATGTAAAATGGTTTTAGTTAATGTTTATATACCTCCACCTTTTCAGATCCAGATCCTCTATGATCTCCTAGGCAAATTAGCCCCTTATATGCACCTGCCTCTTATTATAGTGGGGGATTTTAATGCCATTCTCTCTACTAATCTAGACTCGTCAAATGTACACAGGGTGGCGTCTGCCGACCTTTCTGCCTGGGCGGCTACGGTCTCCCTGACAGAACTGTGGCGATGGAAAAACCCCACCACAGTAAGCTACTTTCATTTATCAAAAACACATAGGTCATCCTCAAGGATAGATTTGGCCTTTGCCAACGCACCTATGTTACAATTAGTGGGAGGAGCCAGCTATTTAGCTGGTGGCCTTTCAGATCATACGCCACTGTCGGTGCATATTGGTATCCCCTCGGCCTGCAGGAGGGGGGCTTGGAGGTTGAATCCAGGCTGGTTGAAGGTAGAAGGGGTGTCCTCCCAGGTGGCACCCCATTTCACGGGTTATTGGAAGGATAACATAGGATCGGCTAACCCTGTCACAGTATGGGATGCGTTTAAGGCTTGTATGCGGGGATAGGACTTGTCTGATACAAAGACTTGTTAGAGGCATGACGCATGCTGGCTCTGCACTTCACTGACCTAAAGCACACTTCTAGGGCAAAGAGTGCTGAATCCATTTTTGAGCAGGGTGATCAGAATGGCAAATTACTGACTATGCTGGTAGCTGATCAGAGAATACAGACAAATATACCATGTATCAAAAACTGCAAGGGAGACATTCTCACGAACCCAACAGACATTATGGACACATTTGTGGAGTATTACAAGGCCTTGTATACTCCTATCCCAGTGTGTGACAGGCAAAATTTAGATGCATTGTTGTCGTCCTTGAATATCCCGGTCCTGTCTGCTTCGGATAGGGATATTCTGGAAGCGGACATAATGGAAAAAGAAACTGAAACAGCTGTCAGGGCTTTCCCTCCGCATAAATCACGTGGACCAGACGGTTTCTGTGTAGAGTGGTATAGGTTACATATTGAGGACTTGGTTCCCAGACTGAAAGCCTTATTTCATTACTGTCTTGAACACAACTGCTTACCGAACTCCATGTTAGAGGCACAAGTAATTCTCTTACTGAAACCAGGCAAGGACCCACTGTCTTGCTCTTCATACAGACCTATAGCACTTTTAAATCAGGATCTTAAAATTCTAACGAAAATATTAGCTACAAGACTGTCACAGGTTATCACTACCCTAGTGGACATAGATCAGACAGGTTTCATACCTCAAAAATCTATGAACACTAACTTACGCAGATTGTTCGCTCACTTGCAGATTGATCATGACAACCCGGGGACTAGGGTGGTAGTGTCTCTTGACATGGCCAAAGCCTTGGACTCAGTCGATTGGAATTATATGTTAGCAGTTCTGCGTCATATGGGGTTTGGGGAAGTATTCATGCCCTGGATCTCACTTTTATATAGTACCCCTCAAGCTGCCATAAAATTGGGTACCTCAGTTTCCCCTCAGTTTTCAGTGGGTAGAGGCACACGTCAGGGATGCCCGCTGTCACCATCCTTATTTGCAATAGTGATAGAACCCCTGGCTATAGCTTTAAGAAAGTCATATGAGGTGAGAGCACTGGAAGTGGGAGGCATACGGGAATGCACTGCTCTTTATGCTGATGACATGCTCCTTTTTCTGCAAGATGCTGGATCATCACTAGAAGCAGTGTTTCAAATATTAGACAAATTTGCCACGTTCTCGGGACTGCGAGTAAACTGGGAAAAGTCTAGTGTGATGGCTACTGACAGTGACGCTCAGACTTTGGCAACCAAATTCGTTCCCATTCCCTGGGTGTCGGAAATCAAATTATTATTATTATTCAGGATTTATATAGCGCCAACAGTTTACGCAGCGCTTTACAATATAAAAAGGAGACAATACAGTTATAATACAATAAAATACAAGAGGATTAAGAGGGCCCTGCTCAGAAGAGCTTACAATCTAATAGGGTGGGGCAGGTGGTACAAAAGGTTGTAACTGTGGGGAATGAGCTGGTGGAAGTGGTAGGAGATTAGTTGGAGACGTGATAGGCTTTCCTGAAGAGATGAGTTTTCAGGGATCGCCTGAAGGTAGCAAGAGTAGGGGATAGCCGGATAGATGGAGGTAGCGAGTTCCAGGGGATGGGAGAGGCTCTGGAGAAATCCTGGAGACGAGCATGGGAGGAGGAGATGAGAGAGCTTGAAAGCAGGAGGTCTAAATATCTGAGCATATGTATATCACCCAGGGTGGGGGAATTCATGTCCCTAAACTTGCTTCCCCTATTGAATAAGGTTAGGCTGCAGCTTGAGGCATGGAGACACCTGCCACTGTCCTTGATTGGCAGGGTCAACTTATTGAAAATGAAGATTCTTCCAGTTTTTCTGTACTTCCTAAGGAACTCTCCAATTTGGATTCCCTGTTCTTTTTTTAGGAGGGTGAATAGCTTATTTAGTACCTTTCTTTGGTCCGATGCACATCCTAGAATCAGCCTCCATACCTTGCAGGAGCCTTTGGGTCAAGGTGGATTGGCGTTACCTGATTTGTTTAAATACCGTATTTATCGGCGTATAACAAGCACTTTTTTCCCCTTAAAATCAGGGGAAAATTGCGGGTGCGTGTTATACGCTGATCCCCTGCGATCCCCCGCTGACTGAGCGGAGCGATCGCCGACCGCGATTTGAAAATGGCGCCGCCGGCGCCGAAATACACAGAGCCAGTCCTCGGCTCTTCTCGGCCACTTTCGGCTTCACTCGAGTGTACTTGGCTAGGTTTGGCTAGCTCCGCTCACAGTCACGCCCATCCCGGGCGGGACTACGAGTGGAGCCGAAAGTGAACGAGAGCCGCCGAGAAGAGCCGAGGACCAGCTCTGTGTATTTCGGCGCCGGCGGCGCCATTTTCAAACTGCAGTGACACTGACATGTCACTGCAGTTTAACTGCAGCCTGGGCAAGGCTGCAAAAGGACACAGACAAAGCTGCAGATCGGCACTGGCAAAGCTGCAAGGCTGCAGATTGACACTGATAAGGCTGCAAATGACACCAAGGCTGCTGACTGCAAGGCTGCAAATGACACCAAGGCTGCTGACTGCAAGGCTGCAAATGACACCAAGGCTGCTGACTGCAAGGCTGCAAATGACTGCAAGGCTGCAAATGACACCAAGGCTGCTGACTGCAAGGCTGCAAATGACTGCAAGGCTGCAAATGACACTGGACAAGCATGCAGATGGACGCTGTACAAGGCTGCATTGATGGGCATTTAAATGTAAGTTTTTTTCCTTAAAACATTTTTTTCCTTATAAGTCCCTCCTAAACTTGGGGTGCGTGTTATACGCCGATAAATACGGTACTTCATAGCTGGACAAATGGTGTTTGCTAGACGCTGGCTGACAAGGGATGATGGGGATTCAGCGACAGTACTAGAGGCAGCCCTCCTGGGGTCGTATGAGAGTCTGTTTTACTTAGTACACAGGGGACCTCAGGCCTCTCCATCTTTGACTGCCTCGATGCGCATCACTATTCGCGCATGGGACAGGGCACAGAAGTTGATGAAATTTCCAGAAGAGAGCTGGTCACAGGACACTCTTTTGTGGTTCAACCCCAGGTTACCCCACTTTAGTGCAATCCCTGACCCAAAAATATGGGCCAGAATTGTTATTAAACAACTTAAACACATTGTGGGAGGACAAAAATTACTACCTTTGACCAACTTAAGGATAAATTTAACCTTCCCAACTGGTATTTATTCCGATACATCCAATTAAGACACGCTTTCCTAACCCAATTCAGCTCAGATAAGCTGGAGCTGGGTGCATCACCACTAGAGAATATGCTGGGTGCGGAAGACTTGGGATGATATGTGGGATCACCCTTTCCAGACTTTAGTGTCAGCCAGAGATAGGCTCGTTCAATTTAAATTATTACACCGGGTCTATTGTACCCCTGCAAGGATAGCTGGCATATAGGGTACAGGTGCAGCTGAGTGCTGGCGCTGCACAACTAATAATTCTGATTTTGACCATATATTCTGGCAGTGCCAGCCGATACAGGAATTCTGGAAGGGGTGACACACACTATACAGAAAGTGCTTTTGATGCCGGTCCCTGTAACAGTTGCAGTTTGTTTGCTGGGCCTGGTGGTAGGGCGCAAAGAACCATGATTTCACTCCCCCTTTTTTATGCACGCAAAGCTATCTTATTGTGTTGGAAAAAACCTAGTCCACCCACAGTGTCTTTCTGGAAAGATTTAATCAATAAAGTCCTTCGATTCTATAAAGCAACATATCTGAGAAGAAGATGTCCTAAAAAATTTGAGAAAGTGTGGCAATGCTGGCTTGATGCTAAGAACACTGTGATTTGACCTGTTCAGGAGGGGAGACACATTACAAGAGTATGTTTTGCAAATAGGTAGAAGGTTTTTGTAATCCTAATTAGCTGAATAGCTGACTGTTTGATGATTATGTACACCACTGACTCCTTGAGAACCAAATGTTGTTTTTGGAAGTATGAACATAGAGTATGATTAAAAAAAAAAAAAAAAGAAAAAAAAAAGGGTAACCATTCTCACCTGTGATCCGTTTGCTTGTAATGAGTGTGTTTGTATAAAAGGTCAATGAGTTTCCGGACTCCTGACAGACCTTTGCATCTTTCATCCAGTGCTGCACTAACATTTCTGGATTCAGAGTCATGGGGAAAGCAAAAGAATTGTTAAAGGATCTGCGAGAAATAGTAGTTGAACTGTATAAAACAGGAAAGGGATATAAAAAGATATCCAAGGAATTGAGAATGCCAATCAGTAGTGTTCAAACTCTAATCAAGAAGTGGAAAATGAGGGGTTCTGTTGAAATCAAACCACAGTCAGGTAGACGAACTAAAATTTCAGCCATAACTGCCAGGAAAATTGATCAGGATGCAAAGAAAAACCCACAAATAACTTCAGGTGAAATACAGGACTCTCTGAAAACATTAGGTGTGGCTGTTTCAAGATGCACAATAAGGAGGCACTTGAAGAAAAATGAAATAAAACAAGTCTTTGCGCTTAGAATGTATGGTCGAATCGCCAGAAGAAAGCCATTACTACGCAAATGCCACAAAGTATCCCGCTTACAATACGCCAAACAGCACTGAGACAAGCCTCAAACCTTCTGGTACAAAGTCATTTGGAGTGATGAGACCAAAATTGAGCTTTTTGGCCACAACCATAAACGCTACATTTGGAGAGGAGTCAACAAGGCCTATGATGAAAGGTACACCATTCCTACTGTGAAACACGGAGGTGGATTGCAGATTTTTTGGGGATGTGTGAGCTACAAAGGTACAAGAAATTTGTTCAAAATTGATAACAAGATGAATGCAATATGTTATCAAAAAATACTGGAGGAACATTTGCATTCCTCAGCCAGAATAAAGTGAAGGTTCTGGAGTGGCCATCTCGGTCTCCTGACCTGAATATCATTGAGCCACTGTGGGGAGATCTCAAACGTGCAGTTAATCCAAGACAGCCCAAGAATTTACAGGAACTGGAGGCTTTTTGCCAAGAGGAATGGGCAGCTTTACCATCTGAGAAGATCAAGAGCCTCATCCACAAATGCCACAAAATACTTCAAGCTGCCATTGAGGGGGCAATACACGGCAACATTAAGTACTGGGGTATGTAAACTTTTGATCAGGGTCATTTGGGTAGATTCTGTTGTGATTATGACTTAAAAAGAGTAAACAGAGTTTATTGATAATAAATGGTTTCAGCCAAACACTCCATGAGGGAAAGAAATTATTTTGTGTTATCATTCATATTCTCTGAAAAATGGCCAAGAAATCATAAATTCTGCCAGGGTATGTAAACTTATGAGCACAACTGTATATTTAAAGTGTTTTGATACATTAGAAAGATTCTTGTCATTGGAAAAAGCTGCACCATTATAGTGTTCGCTCATCCTGACCCTCAGAGATCTGGAGGTACATCCTACATATTGCAGTGTGCATGATGTGCATTCCACAACATACACAACATTCTTTGTGCTACAATTAATGAAATCTCGAATTGTGTATTCCATGCCAGTGGATCGAGAGATAATGGTCTTGTTAGCTCTACTGTGTTTATCGCAGTAATGGCAGGTTCCCAGGCCACAGTGGAAAGAGCCATGAGTGGTTAGCCATGTATGTCTGATACCACCATATTGAAAAAGGCTAGGAGACAAAATATTACCAAACGTCCTAGCGGGTCTGCCTGAGAACCTGCAGCCCTTAGAAAGCACAGGAACAAGATCCTTGTCCGCAGAAAGTACAGGCAGATATTTGGATATAATGCCTTTAATTTGGTTAAATTCCTGTGAAAAGGTGGTAACAAAAGTGACAGGACAACTTTTGTTAGATTCACACAAATGCCTGTTGCTTGTCTTGGTAAGGAGTGTGCTTCTATCTTTGTTCTTAGCTATTGTGATACCCCTATTAATGTGCCAATCCTGGTAACCCCTTTTTAAGCCTGGAGGTGATGATATTACATTCCTGCAAGAAGCTATCTGTGCTGGAACAATTCCGGTCGTGCTCTGATAAATTCCCCCACAGGAATGGAACATATGGTGTGGGAGGGGTGACAACTCGTTGCCAGGAGCAACGAATTACCAGCACATTCTTTGCAGAATATATGGGTGTAAATAGTGCCTGTTGTATGGTCCCCCACAAGAATGACATCTAAATAGTTAATCATGCTATGATTACTCTCATGGCCAAACCAAGGTGATTGGTATTGACATAGGACGTGGGGGCAGACAGATCCATAACGCCTCAATCCCATACAAGTAAGAGGTCATCAATGAACCTGCCATACCATCTAATGGCACCTGCACATGGATTGGAAGAGAAGAACAGGAACTCCTCCTCCCACCAGCCCATGTACAGGTTCGCCAAGGATGGCGAAAATTTGGCCCCCATAGAGGCTCCTCTACATTGCAGGTAAAAGATCTGATTAAAAATGAAATAATTGTGTTGTAACAAAAAATCATCTGACATGATCAAAAACTCTTTCAACTCTGCACTATAAGTGCTATAATAATGTAGATGGAATCTCAAGGGATCCAGTGCCAAATTGAATGCATGAATATAAAGACCGAACTTCCAAAGTGACCCACAAATATGACTCCTGCCATCTAATGTCTTTAGTGTGAGACAACACTGTGGATATGTCCTTAATATAGCCTGGCAGTCATTTTATCAGTGGCTGCAGGTATTGGTCAACCCATTCCCCAAGTTTTTCAAGCAGGGAGCCAATACCTGCAACTATTGGTTGTCCCTTAACTGGAGTGTCACCTTTGTGCACCTTAGGTAAATGGTGAAAAAACGGAATAACCGGACAATCCACCATAAGGGAGTCTGCTAATGTGGATGTCAAAACCTCCATTTTCTTCCCAGTATCTAGGAGCTGGGACAGTTGCTTTTGAAAAATTTTAGTGGGGTCTGTTTTTAGGATGCAGTATGTAGAGATGTCACTCAATTGTTGTATTGCTTCTGCCTTATAGTTCTCAGAAGAGAGGATCACTACAATATAATATAGTGTATTGAAGTGGTTAAGGGGAACCCTATGATAGAATTAAGAAAAAAACGGCATGGGTCGTCCCCCCTCCAGTCCAGATTTTAAGTGGAATTCTACGCCAACATTTTAAAAAAAATGGCATGGGGTCCTCCCCAAAATCCATACCAGACCCTTATCCGAGCAAGCAGCCATGGCAGGCCAGGTAAGGGGGAGAAAAGCGAGCGCCCCCCCTCCTGAACCATGCCAGGCCGCTTGCCCTCAACATGTGAAGGGTGCTTTGGGGTCCCCCCCAAAGCACCTTGTCCCCATGTTGATGGGGACAAGGGCCTCATCCCCACAACCCTTGCCTGGTGGTTGTGGGGGTCTGTGGGTGGAGGGCTTATTCGAATCTGGAAGTCCCCTTTTACAAGGGGGCCCCTAGATCCCGCCCCCCATGTGAATGAGTATGGGGTACCCATTTACCAAAAGAAGTGCCAAAAAAAGTGTCAAAAAAGTAAAAACGGCAGGAGTTTTTGACAATTCCTTTATGTAAAAAAAAGTGTCCCGAAATGTCCATCCATCTTCAATCATGGCGCCCGGACATGAAAAATAGAAAACAAATAAAAATCTCCACCTCGATCGGAGGGGTCCCGCCGACTGCTGTCTCTTGGCTGTGACAGCTGTTATTTAGGCAAGGACGGGGCCACCCGGAGACGTAATCGGGTGACCCCACCCCCTTCTGACATCATGTGACGCCGTGTGATGTCAGAGGGGGCGGGGTCACCCGTTTATGTCACCGGATGGCCCTGCCATTGTCTATATAACAGCTGTCACCGCGAAAAGACAGCAGTCGAGAGGACGCCTCGCGGGACGCCTCACATCGAGGTGTCCAGGCGCTGTGATTGAAGATGGATGGACATCGCGCAACACTTTTTTTTTTTAACCACTTACGAACCGTCGGTACTTTGAAGAGGGATATAGTTGTTATGGCAGCAGCTAGCTACCATAACCCCGATATCCTCTCCTTCAGCAGGCGGTCCGCTTTCAGATAAAAGTGGTCTCTGGGGCAGATTCGCTGCAAGATCACTTTTATCGGCGGCGGGAGAGGGGCCCCCCTCCCGCCGATTACCGGTGCCCTCCGCCGCTTACCGGAGCGCCCAGTAGCGGCAAATACAATCGGGTCCATTCTCCAGTTAGGTATGGAGACAAGTGAGGGGAAGATGGCCCCCACCCGTCTCCATATCCTTGCAGGGCGGAAGCGACGTTAAAACGTCACTTTCGCCCATAGCTCTTAAAGCAACATTTTTTTTTTTTAAACAACATTTTTTTTTTTTTTATTACATTTTAGTGTAAATATGAAATCTGAGGTCTTTTTGACCCCAGATCTCATATTTAAGAGGTCCTGTCCGGGGACGTGTCCAAGATGGCGGCGTGAACAGACGTGCATCCAGAGCTCTGCTGCTACACGGATCCTATACTTCTCCTGACCGGGACTTCTTTTTTTGAATCAGGTCATTCTTTATTATTACTTTTTCATACAATATACAAAAACATCACAGACAACATACACCTAACATACAACCCCAGCACGAAATAAGATGGGGTGGAAAAAAAAAACAAAAAAACCAAACCCCTTATAAAAGCGCCCCCCCTCCTCTCTCCCACCACATTATATATCCAAAATGTCCACCCTTCTTCTCCATATCTTTACAAAGTTCCCTGGGCAGCCTCTGTGTAAAAATATATACTTTTCCTTAACTAATGTTTCCCTTATTTGTATCTTTCATTCTGCTATTGTAGGTGGGCTTGGTGATATCCACTTTTGCGCTATGAGCTTACGCGCCTGAAATAAGATCCTAGTTAATGATATCCTGTATTCCCCCTGGATATCCCATTCGTCTAGGATACCCAAGAAGCAGCCTCCCAGTTCAGGAGATATCCTGGTCCCAAAAACACTATTAATCATTGATATCATTTCATGCCAATAGCGATGGAGCTTGGGGCATCTCCATAACATATGGATTAAGTTCGCCTGACTCCCTTTACATCTAGGGCATTGGGCTGTATCTCTACATTTCCATTTAAATAATTTCTCTGGTGTATAATGTGCCCTGTGTAATATGAATATTTGTGTTACATTTTGTGTTGGGGATAGAGATAACAGTGATGTTACCGACAGTGCCGATGCCCATTGTTCATCTGAGATTGGCCCTATATCACATGACCACGCTGCTCTTGCTAGTATATCTACTGTTTCTTTAAATTTATCATATAGTATATTATAAATTTGTGAAATCAGACCCTTCTTTTTTGTCTTTTCCAACAAGGCTATTACCTCTGAATTATTAAATTTCAATTCCGTCAGCCGGGCTTGTGCTTGTAATGCATGCCTAAACTGTAGGTATTGAAATAATCTTTTGTTTGAAATATTATATTCATTTCTTAGTTAAATAAAGGTTTTTATCACTTCGTCCTGGAAAACCTGTGTCAAATATCTTAGTCCCTTGAGCCTCTATATCTCTAACCCTTCCAGTTTCATCAGTTCCACATAGCTGCTATTATTCCATATAGGGGTATATGCCGTATAATCTTTTATTTCCGTGATTTTTTTCATTTCCTGCCATATCTTGTGAAACAATTCTCCTGTAATCAAGCCTTTGTTAGACTGTTGGTTTCTTGTCTCCAATAAAGAGATCGATGGGTAATTGGGATATACTGATAATAGCAGGCTCTGTATAGAATCAGAATCTGCCATTACTGTCCATCCAAAAAAGTGTTGTATTTGTGAAGCTAAAAAAATAGCTTTTTGGATGGGGAATCGCCAGTCCACCAGCTCCTTTATTTAACATTAATGTTGTCAACTTTATGCGTGGTAGATTTTTCTTCCAAATAATCCATACGGGAGAATTATTAAACACATAAAGCAATTGTGGGGACCAAATCATTTTAACAAGGTTTGCCCTACCTATCACTGTGAGTGGTAAATTACACCAACTTCGGCATTTATCATTAAATTTTTCCAATAAGGGTTTAAGATTCAGTTTAATATAATCTTTTGCATTTCTTGAAATCTGAATCCCCAAGTATCTCACTACGTGCTTAATTTGAATTTGAGACGCATGATTTAGTAAAGGGACTTTTAATTCGTCTAATGGTAGTAGTTCAGACTTATCCCAATTAATCTGGTACCCCGAGATTCTCCCAAATATGGAGGTAAGGCTCATACGTTCCGTTAATGACTTTGTGGTATCCCCCAGGAAAATAAGTGCATCGTCTGCATAGAGAGCTACTTTGTCCTCTCTTCCTGGGAACTATTTTCACTGACTGTCTAATCGCAAGGGCAAGAGGTTCCAATGCTATCGCAAACAATAGTGGGGACAGAGGGCATCCCTGCCTAGTCCCACTAGACAGATTAAAGGATCTGGATAGTGTATTGTTAATTCCTACCCTTGCTTTTGGTTACCTGTATAACATTTTGACCCATTTTAAAAATCCCGGGCCTATACCAAAAGCCTCCAATACAGCCCAAAGGTATTCCCATTCCACCCTATCAAAGGCTTTTTGGGCATCCAGGCACAATATTGCTCTGGATCCCGTATTTTCTATAGGGAGCTGCAAGTTTAAAAAAAGTCTACGTATGTTAGTTGAAGCTGCTCTAGTTGGAATAAGACCTATTTGGTCCTCATGAATCAAGGTGTTAATATAGCATGATAATCTGTTTGCAAGAACCCGGGCCAATATCTTAACATCTGAGGTGAGAAGGGAGATAGAGCGATAAGACTCAGGCAGCATTGGGTCCTTACCAGGTTTTGGAATTACTATATTGACTCAGGGAGTCTTTGTTTCTGGAAGACTGGGACTTCTAACGCTCTGTGCCAGGCCAAGTGACGGTGAATGCCTTCTCGATTACCCGGTCGAGGTAAAGGGGGAAAAAAAAACTTAAATCCCCCCCCCCCGGAAATACCGCCTGTGATCAGCCTGGAATCTCTGAGGCCCAGCGAACAAGTGCCACGTGCTAATATGGTCCCTCAAACAGACGCGCTGGAGGGGCCAGCTACATCTGCCCCAGGCATACCAAAGGTCATGGCGGCAATTGCCACTTATCAGACGGCTGTTGCCTTCTGCCAAGCTGCCCTGACATCCACAATTGAGGAGGTGCGGATGGACGTGGGACTTATTCGACAGGATCTGGATAAGGTCCGTTCCAGGCTGGCCACGCTGAAGCACAGGTAGGACATGTAGAGGATGCGGTGGGGGACAATACCGGCGCGATCCGCTAACTTCAATCCAGAGTGAAGATGCTGAAGCTGAAGACTCCGAGAAAAGGTGCCGACGAAACAATATTTGGATTGTGGGTCTTGCTGAAGGTGTAGAGCAGGGGTCCTCAAACTACGGCCCGCGGGCCGAATCCGGCCCTCCAGCATTTTTTATCCGGCCCGCAGACTGCCCCTTTAACATCGCAGCACTCCCCCTGCCCTCTGCTACTTTTATCACACAGGACGGGAAACATGACAGGTCTGGACAAAGGACCTTTTGTGTTAAGAAGCAGGTGATTGGTTACTAGGCATCGGGGCGGTCACAGGAATCAATCACCTGCCTTTCACTTGCAAAGTCCCGCCCTTTGTCCGGACCTACCATGCTTCGTGTTTTGTGTGATACCGGTAGCAGAGGGGAGTGGGAGTGCTGTGATATTATACAAGGGGCGGCAGTGTAATATTGATGAGGGGAGTCTGTGATATGGGGGGATCTGTGATATGGGGGAGTCTGATATGGGGGAGTCTGTGATATGGGGGAGTCTGTGATATGGGGGGATCTGTGATGGGGGATCTGTGATATGGGGGGATCTGTGATGGGGGATCTGTGATGGGTGATCTGTGATATGGGGGGATCTGTGATATGGGGGATCTGTGATATGGGGGATCTGTGATATGGGGGGATCTGTGATATGGGGGAGTCTGTGATATGGGGGGAGTCTGTGATATGGGGGGAGTCTGTGATGTGGGGGGATCTGTGATGGGGGATCTGTGATATGGGGAGTCTGTTATGGGGGAGTCTGTTATGGGGGAGTCTGTGATATGGGAGTCTGTGATATGGGGGATCTGTGATATGGGGGATCTGTGATGGGGGAGTCTGTGATATGGGGGATCTGTGATGGGGGAGTCTGTTATGGGGGAGTCTGTGATATGGGGGATCTGTGATGGGGGAGTCTATTATGGGGGAGTCTGTGATATGGGGGATCTGTGATGGGGAGATCTGTGATGGCGGAGTCTGTTATGGGGGGATCTGTGATGGCGGAGTCTGTTATGGGGGGGTCTGTGCTATGGGGGGACTGATATGGGGGGATCTGTGATGGGGGAGTCTGTTATGGGGGAGTCTGTTATGGGGGGTCTGTGATATGGGGGGATCTGTGATGGCGGAGTCTGTTATGGGGAAAGTCTGTGATGGGGCGTCTGTCATGGGGGGCTTTGTTATGGGGTGAGTCTGTGATGCGGAGGGGGGGGTCTGTGATTGGGAGTGGTTCTGTAATGAGGGGAGTCTGTGAAATACTGATAAGTTCATATTGATTACAATTGTTCTTTATTTTAAATATTGTACTGTTTTGTTCCTGTTTTTTTTTTTTTTTTTTTTGCACTACAAATAAGATGTGTGCATAGGAATTAGTTCATATTTTTTTAAACTATAGTGCGGCCCCCCAACAGTCTGAGGGACCGTGAACTGGCCCCCTGTCTAAAAAGTTTGAGGACCCCTGGTGTAGAGGGTAAGAACCCCACAGTGTTTGCAGAGGAGCTGCTTCGCTCTCTGCTCCCGGCGGCTCACCTGTCCTCTTACTTTACGGTGGAGAGTGCCCACCAACTGCCACCACCCCGGCCCGCAAGGCTCCCCTCCCCGCACCTTCATCATGCGCCTCCTTAATTTCAGGGACCGGGGTGAGCTGCTTAGAGCCGCTAGAGCAGCAGGGGAACTGACCTACAGAAATTAACGTTTAATGCTGTTCCCGGACTTCTCCATTGAAACCCAAAAGCTCCAGCGCTCGTTTGATGCAGTCAAAGCTGGTCTCCGCTCTAAGGGGATCAAATATAGTGTGCTTTTTGTCATAGACCTAGCCGGGACAGAGGCTGTTGGAGAGGACTGTATGCAAGCCTGTTGCCTTTTGATTATGGGCCCTGGATTTTCAATGGATTCATTCTGTTGGGACACATCCTGTGAGGAGATGCTGGTGTCATCAACCTGTGTTTATGTTAATTGAATGAGCTAATGACATTGTCCTCTATACAATGTAGGAGACGGGACGACTGCTATTGTGTTAATTACTGTATGAAGCTCGGTGACCACAAGTCTGGGGGAAAGATCATGTCTCAGTCACCTAGGCTGTATAAAGGATTAGATAATTAGCTCATGTTAATTAGGTTACATTTGTATTGTTAGAGTAATCTTCTCCTGTGTATATAAGACTGTATTCTGGTTCTGAATAAAGTGAGTTCTTGGTAGCAACAAGTAAGTGTCGCCTTGTTTGTGCTCAGAGAGGTTGGGATATCTGTATACAGACTGGGAGGAAGTGGTATATGACGGAAGCACTCAAGCGGAGTGTGGGACGTTCCGTGACATTGGTGGCAAGCAGCGGGAAAGCTTCCTGAAGTCTGGGACATCTAAACCTCTAACTGGATCCAAGATCAGCATAGCAGACTTCAGTCACCCCAGCGGAGATATGGACCTGGTATCAGAATTCCCGGGGCTGCTGCGGATCATCCTTTCAACATACACCAGGACTGTGTCTGAGGATGAATACCTGGAGCTTAGGCAGCAAATTCGGGTGGAGCTCTGGATTGCAGCCCTCCGTCTCGCTGGTATAAAACAGGGCAAGTGCTTTCCAACCCAAGAGCAACGGGCCAGTTGCATTCCTGGGAGAGCAGCCCCAGGAGCAATGGGTGACTGAGTTGGACAGGTTGGTCCAGCAGGAGATAGAGCTGGACAATCGTTATCGGGCTCTGCAATGGCACGCAGAGGAGGGATATTTAGGGGAGACAACAGAATGCTCTCCGGAGGGATATGACTTTGGCGGCCCTGGATTGCTGTGGGAGAGCCTTACAGATCTTTTTGTTTGGCGATGAAGGGGAACCTGACCTTGAGGACCTGAGAGACTATAGAGAGTCTATGCTCGGTCTTGCAGGGGTCTCAGAGCTCAAACCTGATCTGGACCATTTGCTAAGGAAGGAACAGCATCTGGAAAGGGCATACAGGAAACTGCTAGAACAAGTTCAGCAGCATGCCAGAGAATCGGCAGTGGAAAATCCGGAGATTGCCGTCCCCAAACCTGAAGTGCTGACAACAGGGCAGAGTTCTGCTAACCTCTGCCCAGAAATGATAGCATCTTCTGGGTTTCATGGACAGGAGATGGTGAACCTCTATCCCCAGACATCAGTTGCAGAGACATTGGATTTGATAGACTTTTCTGCTGAGGAAAAACAACCTGATGAACCTCCAGCAGAAGAGCTGCTATCAGGGCCAAAGTTCACTGTGTTCTGCCCAGCACCAACAGTGGCTTCAGCCTTCCTGAGAGAAGAGGTAGTCGGCCTTTCTCCCACAACACTGACAGGGACATGTGATTTTCTGCCAGCAGCATCTATGGAATTAAAACAAACTTCTCCAGCTGAAGATCTGGTAACTGAACAGAGGGTCCAAGACCTCTGTCCCACACTTTAACCAATTCCAGAGACTGGGGATTTAATAGATGTTTCTGTAGAGGAGGAACCACCTGGCAAACCCCCAGCAGAAGTGCTGGCAGCCGGACAGAGGGTCCAAGACCTCTGCCCCACACCTGCAGCAATTGTGGAGGCTCAGACTGAGAAGATGGCAATCACTTCCCAGCAGCAGATACAGGGGGAGAAGGGAGAGGAGGTGTGTGTTGTCCCTCCCCAACAGTTGGCCAGGGTGGAGGAAGTGGGCTTTCCTCCCCAGCAAAGATCCGTGTACCTGGGAGACAGTACCATCGACATGTCGTCCCAGCAGCCAGATGAGGGAATGGAAAAGGAAGCAGCCGGCTCACCTCCCCAATGGCAGCTACACAGTTTGGGAGTGGAGGAAGCCAGCCTCCTGCCCCAACAGTTAGCCGGAGTGGAGGATGCGGAGTCCCCAGCAGAAGTGCTGGCAACAGGGCAGAGTGCTACCAACCTCTGCCCAGCACCGGCAACAACTACAGAGTTCCAGGGAGGCGGGGCAGTCGGCCTCCCTCTCCAACAGTTAGCCGGAACAGATGGTGTGGGGTTTCCAGCAGAAGGGCTGGCAACAGGGCCGAGGACTGCTGGACTCTGCCCTCAACTAACAGAGGATGGATTTCCTGTGAAGGTGGATGGGACTTCAGTCTCCACCTGTATACCCCAGGGATGCTGGGCAGTGGGCCCCGATCCCCAACAGCATGACAGAGTGAGCTCAGACACCCTGTCTTCTCTCCAGCGGCAGAAAGGATTCCAGGGAGAAGAGCCAGTCCAGGCCTCTCCCCAGCGGCAGATATGTTCTCTGAGAGAGGCAGAGGTTGGCTGGGTGAGTAATACTCTGTTTGGAACAATTTGTTTGGGGTACTGTGTGGGTACAGGCAGTAGAGGACTGGAACTATTGACTAACTTCTGGGGTCTCCTCCTGTGTTAGTCTCCTGCCGAAAGGGGAGAAATGTCACAGACCTAGCCGGGACAGAGGCTGTTGGAGAGGACTGTATGCAAGCCTGTTGCCTTTTGATTATGTGCCCTGGATTTTCAATGGATTCATTCTGTTGGGACACATCCTGTGAGGAGATGCTGGTGTCATCAACCTGTGTTTATGTTAATTGAATGAGCTAATGACATTGTCCTCTATACAATGTAGGAGACGGGACGACTGCTATTGTGTTAATTAACTGTATGAAGCTCGGTGACCACAAGTCTGGACGAAAGGTCATGTCTCAGTCACCTAGGCTGTATAAAGGATTAGATAATTAGCTCATGTTAATTAGGTTACATTTGTATTGTTAGAGTAATCTTCTCCTGTGTATATAAGACTGTATTCTGGTTCTGAATAAAGTGAGTTCTTGGTAGCAACAAGTAAGTGTCGCCTTGTTTGTGCTCAGAGAGGTTGGGATATCTGTATACAGACTGGGAGGAAGTGGTATATGACGGAAGCACTCAAGCGGAGTGTGGGACGTTCCGTGACACTTTTCATAGCTAAGCTGCGGGTGATTGACGGCAAAACGATCCGCTTTTTTACCTCCCAGAGGGAAGCTGCAGACTGGCTGGAGACTGTAACCACCCTGGGGTGAGACCCTGATGGAATGTTATTTGACTCGCTCACTTTCCTAGATGGCCATGTTCACTAGCTAGTGCTGACTACTTTTACACTTAGTGCACAGCAGGCCAGCATTCTTTTACTGTTTTGGGGTCGGCTGACCCATCCCTGTTGCTGGTAAGTGTTATTGATGGCTGTGCACTGGCAGTTTGCTAATAGGGACAGGTGCTGTAACACCTTTCCTGTTGGAGTATACCCTACCTCCTACCTCACTAGCTTGCAGCTGCCTGGCTCTGTACATACACTCGGTAAAGCAGACTTGCACCTTTCTGCTATCCTGGAGTCGGTTGCTCCCCCCTTGCTGTGGGCAAGGGCTGTTTACACACAGTGCACTGGCCGTTGGATTACAACACTGTCAGTTATATTTTTCCCGTTGGAGTTTTAACTTGTAAGCATTGTTCCCCTGGCCCAGTCCAGTTGATTCTCACAAACCCGGTTAAGATGTCATTGCAGCATCTCTTAAAGCATAGGTCTTCTCTCTCAACTAACCACGATTTTAGTTTGTTAACCCCTTTTCTTTTATCTCCGTTTGTTGCTGGAGACTAGGCGATGCAGGACCGCTCACTCTAGGTTTATACACGCAGGCCTCCCAGGCGGTTGCCTTTGGGCTGGTTAATCAGGTAACATGCAGCCTTACCTTTGGTGGAATCTGCGGGGTGGGGGGGAGGGGGTGTCTGCCATTGCTGGCCAATTGTTGTTTGTATTTTTGGGGATGTTATACAGTTGTAAGTTAGCAACTTTTTATGTTTTGTATGTTCCTTTATGGCATGATCTTCCTTTTGTTATTTCTGATTATAGTGCTGGGAAGGCGGGAAGAATGGTTGATGGCTGGCTGCCCCCTTGGAGAGATGGAGTACTCTCACCTAAGCAGTGCTTGACAATGGGGTGGAGGATATTTTGGTGATGGGAGATTTTAATCTGACCCCTGCTTCAGATCTGGACGGACTCCACTCTGTATCCCGCTGGGTACCAGGCTTGGCCAATTGGGCCAGCACCTTGGCCCTAACTGATGTCTGGCGCCACTCTACTAGACAGTTCACGGGCCACCTAACAACTTTTAAGACCCTATCCCGTATTGATATGATCTATGCCTCCCACTCTATACTTAAGAAGGTCGCAGACATTAGTATCTTGCCCAGGGGAATCTCGGATCATGCCCCCTTACTCCCCAAACTGTCACTCTGGCCCCCCGGGGAGAGGCAGTGGAGGCTGTCCAGATACTGGGTCGAGGATGAAGAGATCCAGGAGGTGGTGCAGGAAGGAAGATGTAGCTACTGGCTGGATAACGTTGACACTACTACTCCTCTGGTAACGTGGGACGTTTTTAAGGCCTTGACCAGAGGAGAGTATATAGCTCATATATCCGTGGCACGTAGGAGATCAGCACACTCTCTGGAGGGGTTGGAGGAGGAGGTCAGGCAAAAAGAGGAAGCGTATGTAGCACATCCCGATCAGGTAACCTATGGGGCCTGGCAGTTCGCTCTGAGAGAGGTGTCCCTGTTTAGAGCGGAGAGGACGCAGAAAACACTTTTAAGCACGCCCCAAAAAATGTTTGAATATGGTAATAGGAGTGGTCGCCTGATGGCATGGTTGGACAAGGGACAGTTTGCTGTCAACCACATCAGCGGAGTTAAAGACACCTAGTACAGAAATCACCTAGTGACATAAACCGCAGATTTGCGCAATACTAGCAGCACTTATACTCCTCTAGGTTGGATTATACTCCCCAAGAGCTGTCTGCGTATCTGGATAATGTTCCCCTTCTGACCCTTGGGGAAGGGGCATGTGCAGACCTGGAGACTGATATCACCCTGGAGGAGATGCAGATTGCTATCTCCAAACTCCAAGCGTGGAAGACTCCCGGGGCGGATGGCCTCCCAACGAAGTTTTACTCCCATTACCAAGATCTATTGGCCCCACGGCTTGTATCCCAATTTTATTCATTAGAGGCCCTCCCTGATTCCATGTCAGAGGCGGTGGTGGTATTTATTCCAAAACCGGGCAGGGACCCAGAGGACTGCTGCTCATACAGACCAATTTCCCTTCCAATGGTGGAAGCCAAGATTTTGGCAAAAATTCTGGCAAATAGGTTGTCTGAGGTTCTAGAGGAAGTAGTCCATGCTGATCAAACTGACTTTATGCCTGGGAAGGGTACCGATATAAACCTCCGCCACCTCTTTCTCAACATGTCAGTATCCCATGAGAATAGTGGTACGCGGGTCATCGCCTCCTTAGACACTGACTTGGAAGGAGTGGGTCTTTCTGTGGGAGTCGTTGCGCCATTTCGGATTTGGACCTAAGTTTCTCCAGTGGCTGTGTATGCTATAACGGGCACCCTCAGCTCGTATCCGAACCAATGACAGACTATCTGCACCCTTTCAGCTGCAGAGAAGCACACGCCAGGGGTGTCCCTTATCCCCGGCCCTTTTTGCTCTAGCGCTCGAGCCCCTTTCAATTCTAATCAGGAATTCTGGCAGAGTGCAGGACTGAGGGTGGGTTCCCTGGAAGAGAAAATCTCCCTATATGCGGACGATGCCTTATTGTATCTAAAAGATGCGGGTCACTGAAGGCGGCGCTAGAGATATTTGATGAATTTGGTAGGTTCTCTGGAATCCTTATAAACTGGTCTAAATCAATTATTTTTCCTCTGGACCTCCAGGTTCGGGACCCCGGTATAGAAGCCCGTTACTGTGAGTAGATCAATTTAAGCACTTGGGTATCCAGGTTTGGCGGGAGCTGACGAGCTTCACCGAACTCAACCTGCTCCCGGTTTTATCCCAGCTTCAGACCAGGTGCACCTCCTGGGCCTCCCTGCCTCTGAACCTAATGGTCCGCATAAACCTCCTTAAGATGATATTTCTCCCTAAGTTCCTGTACGTGTTTCGTAACTGCCCAACCTAGCACTACCAAATTATTGGATCTATTATTGGGCTGCTCTCCTAGTCACAGTCAGATGGTGGTATGTGCTTTCTGAGTCCAATGCTGCGGTATGCCTTGAGGCAGCTGTTCTGGGATCACTTCGGGAACTGGGGAATTTGGTTTACAGGGGACAACGGGCCTATGGTAACCTTCCACACCCCACTAGAACAACCCTCAAGGTCTGGACAGTGGCCAGACAGAGGTTCCTCAATCCCAATGGCTGATCCCCCTTCTGCCCCCTCTGGGGGAATCCTAGCCTCCCGCACTTTAGAACCCTCGCGGATCCGCAGATCTGGGCTAGACACGGTATCAAAGTACTAGGGGACATTCTCTCGGTGGGCGTCCTGCTGCCATTCGTGACCCTCCAAACCAAACATTGCTTACCCGGATGGATGTATTTTAGATACCTCCAGATGCGCCATGCTACTCTGGCCCAATTCCCGTCACCCCCTAGGTTGAGCATGGACCCCACAGAAGAATTGTTGGCTCAGGAACAGTTATCGAAACCTCTCTCCGCTTTATACTTGGACTTACTGAGAACTGACTCCACCAAAATAAACTCTGGGACCAGTGGAAGGCAGATATTCCGGGCCTAGATAAAGTGGACTGGTAGAACCGCTTAGCGGATAGCACTAGTTTGCTGATCTCCTCAAAAGAAAAGTTGATACAGGTTAAATTCCTACACAGGGTTTATCACACCCCTCAGAGACTCCACAAGGTATACCCAGAACGGTCGCAGGACTGTCACTGGTGCCGGAACGGCGTAGCAATGTATTTTCACATGTTCTGGAGCTGTCCAAAGATTGTCAGATATTGGGGGGAGGTAGAGGATTCTGTTAATGCCCGCCTCTAATTGAGTCTTCCTGTCTCCCCTGAACTGGTGCTTCTGGTTATCCAGGACGATAATCAGAGACCTCGCTGCACCAAACTGCTACTAACTTATCTTTTCTTTTACGCAAAGCGGGAAATTGTATTGCGTTGGAATGCCCCTTCCCCTCCCTCGGTAGGATCCTGGGAAAAGTCAATAAATGCTGTACTTCCTCTCTACAAATTGACGTACATCAACAGGAACTGCCCTAAGAAATTTGATAAGATATGGCAGCCATGGACGGCATAGGTAGGATCCAGTCCCTGCTGAAGAATCTTGCTCTCACCTGTACTATGTCTTTTGATTTAGTTCATGTTGGACAAATTTGTATCATGCCTTGACCTTTTTGTCTCAATAAAGGAACATTCTGTTTGTTAAAAAAAAAAAAAAAAATAATAATAAGAGGTCCTGTCATGCTTTTTTTCTATTACAAGGGATGTTTACATTCCTTGTAATAGGAATAAAAGTGACACCATTTTTTTAAAAAAAGAACAGTGTAAAAATAAAAGGTAAAATGCACACGTGAGCAGCGTCCGCATATAAAAACGGTGTTCAAACCACACATGTGAGGTATCGCCGCGATTGGTAGAGCAAGAGCAATAATTCTAGCCGTAGACCTCCTCTGAAACTCAAAACGTGCAACCTGTAGAATTTTTTAAACATCGTGAATGGAGATTTTTAAGGGTAAATGTTTGTCGCTATTCCACAAGCGGGCACAATTTTGAAGCATGAGATGTTGGGTATCAATTTACTCAGCGTAACATTATCTTTCACAATATATAAAAAAATTGGGCTAACTTTACTGTTATCTTATTTTTTACTTCAAAAAATGTATTTTTTCAAAAAAATGTGACAGAAAGTATTGCAACAACGCCATTTTATTCTCTAGGGTGTTAGAAAAATATATATATATATATATATATATAATGTTTGGGTGTTCTAAGTCATTTTCTAGCAAAAAAAACAGTTTTTAACTTGTAAACACTAAATCTCAAAAAGAGGCTTGAGGCTTAAGTTGTTAATGAAGGAATTGTCAAAAACTGTCTCCTGTCCTTTTTACTTTTTTGACACTTTTTGGTGAATGGAGAGGGGTACAATGTACCCCTACCCATTCACATAGGGGGACCAGGATCTGGGGGCCCCCTTGTTAAAGGGGCTTCCAGATTCCGATAAGAATGACAATTGCGTGGTCATGCTACACTGTACCCAAACTAATTTTTTATCATTTTGTTCCCACAAGTAGCTTTCTTTTGGTGGTATTTGATCACCTCTGCAATTTTTATTTTTTGCGCAACAAATAAAAAAAAGACTGAAAATTTTGAAAAAATATTTTTTTTTTCGTTTCTGTTAAAAAAAATGTGTAAATAAGTAAGTTTTCTTCTTCAATGACAGGCACTGATATGGCTGCACTGATGGGCACTGATAAGGCGGCACCGATGGGCATCGATGAGGTGGCATCAATGAGGTGGCACTGATGAGGTGGCACTGATAGGCACTGATGCTAGGCACTGATAGGTGGCACTGATGGGCACTTATAGGCGGCACTGGTATGCGACACTGATGAGCACTTATAGGCGGCACTGATGGCCACTCATAGGCGCCACTGATGGGCTCTCATAGGCGGAACTGATGGGCACTCATAGGCGGCACTGATGGGTACCTATGGGTGGCACTGATGGGTGGCACGGATGGGCACTCATGGTCACTGATAGGTGGGCACTGAGAGGTGGCATTTAAGCCCAACTCCAACCAAAAATAACAAGATAAAATGCATACCCGATTAAAGTCAAAATAACAAAACTGGCATGTACTGCAATGTTCACCTGCAATCCAAGGATGTCCTCAGTCTGATAGCCAATATTATTCAACTTGTTTCTTCTGGGCCCAGGTCACTCCAAACCCACCCAACCTGTGACTACAAAACAAAAGAAGAAGCAGCACAGTGATGAGCTTATGTCTCTGTGACTTTGCTCTCTCCTCCTATACCATGCTCCTTGTCAACACATAAGCTGATTGGATCCTTGTACTGCTTTCACATCACATTCCAGCTCTGCTGCACAGGGACTGCAAGAGGCCAATACTGTTAAATTCAAGTATTTCCATTTTTTTTAAATATTAAATTTTAAGAAGTAGTAATGATTACAGTGCTGCACTAATTTGTGTCTTTCATATCTGTTTAGAGTTCGACTTTATGAATTTGTGTTTGCTGGGTACACAATAATCTGTGGCAACACACAACCCAAATGTGCCTATGAAATCCATAGCCATTCTTTCTGCTCTTGTGAATTATTTCAGTAAATCAATAATATATTTCATGGCAAAAACAATAGGTGCAGGTATACAAGTATTCAAAATGCAAACACTACATTCCAGACCATTCAAATTTACTTCCTAACGGCAACTCAGAACCAAACATTGAATGCCCATGCACACTAATGTTTATTGAATAAAGCTGGGCATAGAGAGTTAACGGGCTGAGTGAAAAAACTAACAGATTCCTCTATCCGCACAAGTGAGCTGGATGGAGCAAAATATCCCCCCCCCCCCACACAAATGGGACATTGGATTCTGACAGCAGTTGCAGGCACTGTTCAACAAAACGTTTCCAGCTTGTCTGTTCAACAACAGATGATTCTAATGATTGACTTCTGTCAAACAGGGAGGGCCACACACAGATCAATATTCGGCTGGTCCTTGTTGAACCAACCAAATTTAAATCCATTTATGCCCAGGCTTAGGTCTCTAAAACAGCATAATATATGTAAGAGACCACCGAAATAACATTAATAACTTTACTAAAGGATCAATGGTTCTGAGAAGCAGCTACACAGGGTCGCAGCCATTGTCCTGGACAGGGAGCTAGAGCATAAGATTCCCCAGGGCACGGAGTCTAAGAGCCAGCAGGTTTTCACCAGGGCCTCTGATGGTGAGGATGGACTTGGCTGCAGCTGACTCCAGGTCGCGGCCCCCAGGGTCTCCCAGCTCATGTTCACGGCTGGCTCTGGTGGATGGAGAGGAAGCAGCAGTCCAGGTCAACAATGAATAGTCAGGAGGACAAGCCAAAGGTCGGGGCAACAAGCAGACAGGGATGGTCAGAGGAATGAGCAGAAGTTCGGGGCAACAAGCAGACAGGGATGGTCAGGAGAACAAGCCAAATTCAATACATGGAAATCAAACGTAGAGCATGCGGCAAGAATTACCCGGGGAAGCTATCACACAATTGTTGCTTGGGCAAGGCTGGCTTGCAGTGCGCGGGGTAAAATAGTGTTTCCTGTTAGAGGCTGGGGTGGAGCTATACTGAGAGAAGATTGCTTAAACACACAGGTATGCGAGCATGGTCCCTAAAGCTGATACACAGACCAGAGAGGTAAGCAGACAGGGCATGAAACATTACTGCAGATTCATGACAGTACCCCCCCTCTTACGAGGCCTCCTTCTCCCCCGCTTGGATCCAGGATTGAAGGGGAACTTCAAATGAAACCTCCTCAAAAGACGAGGCACAAAGACATCCGATGCAGGGATCCAAGACCTCTCTACAGGACCAAAACCTTTCCAATGCACAAGATACTGAAGAATGCCTTTACAGAGCTGGGAATCCAGAATTAGACTAACCTCGTATTTCTGATTATCCTCAGAAGCCAGAACTGAGGTATGGAGGGGACGAGAGAACTTATTGAGGACTAAAGGCTTCAGAAGGGAAATGTGAAAGGAGTTTGAGATCTTGACGCTTTTAGGGGCATGAAGTTTAAAACAAACCGGATTTAACTTAAAAATTATATTGTACGGGCCAATGAATCTTGGGGCAAATTTCAGAGAAGGAACCCGGAGCTTGATGTTCCTGGTGAAAAGCCAGACTGTCTCCTGGCTCTAGAAAAGGCGACTTACACCTGCGATGGTTGACAAAACCTTTAAATTTGTCAGCAGCTGCCCAAAGGGAATCCTGAACATCACCCCAAATAGAATTGAATGATTCTTGAACATATACCAGCAGAGATTGACGCATTTCACAAATCAAGTTCGTATAGTCATGACTTACTTAAGGTAAGTTGTTTTTTATTTCACTCACCCAGACCGCGGACTGGACCAGCACCCAATTAGTAGATGTGGGATTGCTATCACTTGGAGCGGCTTTTTTGCTTTTCCTACTGACAATATGGGAAGGAACCCCATGGAGGCGGAAGATTTCTCAAACAAAAATTGGAACCAAAGCAGGAGCAGAAGGGAGACCAGGAAGAGGAACAAAATGAGCCATCTTGGAGGACCGATCGATTACCACCCAAATGACCATATTATTCTCAGATGGTGTAAGATCAGTGATAAAGTCCATGGCAATCTGAGACCAGGCTCCTTAGGAATGGGCAAAGGCACGAGAAGACCAGCAGGAGCTTGCGTGGAGGATTTAGACTGGACACAGACATGACAAGCCTTAACATAGTCTTTGACATCCAATCGGTGAATAAGCCACCAGTAGTGGCGACTGATGAGAAGGAAGGATCGAAGGAGACTAGCATGACCTGCCACCTTGGAATCATGGCCCCAACAAAGGATTTTAGCTCAGTGTTGACAAAGGTCTTGCCAGGAGAAATTTTTGACTCCAGGGTGGTAGAATGACCTAGAGAGTGTATCAGCCCGACTCTTGCAGGAACCAGGTTTGTACGTAATAGTAAAATTAAAACGGGAAAAGAAAAGACTCCACCTGGCCTGTCTGGGATTCAGTCGTTTGGTATTCTGTAAGTACTGCAGATTTTTATGATTAGTGAAAATTGTTATGGAGTGAGAGGAACCCCCCCAAGAGATGATGCCACTCCTCTAACGCCAATTTAATTGCAAGAAGTTCCTGATCGCCAATAGCGCAATTTTTCTCTGCAAGAAAGAAAGAAAAAAGGGGCGCACCAGCCATGTGCATTATCTTTTTGTAAAAGTATTTATTGAATAAAATGATAAAAGGAATTACTCACAAGCGGTTGTAGAACAAGGCGCAATATGAAAATGCACTGACTAGCTTCCAAAAGTTTCGCTGATCATAGAACCGTATGCTGCTAGTCGGTGCATTTTCATATTGCGCCTTGTTCTACAACCACTTGTGAGTAATTCCTTTTATCATTTTATTCAATAAATACTTTTACAAAAAGATAATGCACATGGCTGGTGCGCCCTTTTTTTCTTTCTTTCTCGTTGTCTATTAGGATTCCCCATCCTTGAGGACAACAAGGCCTGTGTCGTTGTATCACCTATCTGGTCATCCACTTGTGTGCAGGAGTTATTTCTTTTTTCGTAATTTTTCTCTGCCTGAGAATTTTTTGGAGAAAAATGCACATGGTTGATGTTTTTCCTCAAAGGATTGAAGAAGCACAGCTCCCACCCCAGTTGAAGAAGCGTCCACTTCAATAAAAAATGGATTCCCAGGATTAAGTCTCCTCAAGAAAGGTCCAGAAACAAAGGCCTGTTTTAACTCTTGAAATGCAGAGGCAGCTTCTGAAGGCCACTCCTTGGCATTCGCACCCTTCTTGGTCAAGGCGATAATAGGTGCAGTAATGGAAGAGTAATTTCTAATAAACTGCCTTTAATAATTTGTGAACCCAAGAAAGCGTTGTGTCGCCTTGAGGCTGACAGGGAGAGGCCAGTTAGTAATGGCCGAGACCTTTCCAGGATCCATACGAAGACCCAAACTAAGAACAGGACCTCAGAACATTCAAAAGAACACTTTTCCAATTTGGCATACAGATTATTCTCTCTAAGGTGCTGGAATACAATCCGGACATGGTTTCTGTGAACAACCAGGTTTTCAGAAAAGATGAGACTGTCATCCAGATAGATGACAACAAATTGATATAACAGATCCCTGAAGATTTAATTGACAAAGTTTTGGAACACAGATGGGGCATTACACAGACCAAAGGGCATAACCAATATTCGTAATGCCCATCTCTAATGTTAAACGTTCCATTCATCGCCTTCTCGTATCCGTATCAGATTGTATGCACCCCTAAAAATGGAGGCACCTTTCAATCCGTCGAACAGTTCAGATATTAAGGGTAAGGGGTATCGATTTTTGATTGTCACTGCACTTAAGCCTCGCCAGACAATAGTGGGTACCATCTTTCTTGACAACAAAAAAGAACCCTGCTCCCGCAGGCCATGAGGATTTCCAGATGTATCCTTTTTCTAGATTTTCAGTAACATACTCTGACATGGCCTTGGTCTCTGGGATGGACAGGGGGTAAATACGACCCCTGGGCAGAGTTGCTGTGGGAACAAGGTCAATAGCACAGTCAAAGGACCTGTGAGGAGGAAGCACCTCAGCTGATTTTTTGCAGAACACATCCCAGAAATTGCTATATGCAGCAGGAAGAGAAGATACTGATGTGGTGGCAACAGGAAGTCTCTCCTTTGGGACAATCTTGAGTAGGCAGGACAAGAAACAAGGGAGGAGCAGGGGGGGGGGGGGGGGGGACAGAGGAGCATGTGGGGGGACCAGAGAGGCATGGGGCACTAGAGGAGCATGTGTGGTACCAGAGGAGCATGTGTGGTACCAAAGGAGCAGGAGGGGGAGGGGACAGACAGCTGACTCAACAGCTATTGCCTGGGAGTTTCTCACTTTCCTGCCTAATCTTGTCCCGTTATGCGGGGGGGGGGGGGGGGGGGGGCGAACTGAATATTTGCCCCGGGTGAAAGAATGTCTAGCTTCGCCACTGTAGACATATACACTGCACTGTCGGTGTGATGTTCATTTAAAGACAATTGGGAATTGAAATACATCAATGCATCCTAATAAAACATTTATCATTTATTGATTTTATCATTAATAGTGTGACTGGGCTGCGCATGGTGTAATAAGGATTTGGTAGTGCCCAGGGTTCTCACCTATGAAGGTTGAGAGGCTTTGTGATGTGTGTCTCCTTAGGGGAAAGTTGGCCTTTCAGTTTCCTCCAGGATTAGTGAATCCTGGTATGAGTACAAAAGCCTAGAGGCTTTGTAGAGTATGGATGGGGTGAAGCTTCCAACCCTAGGTCCACGTTTTGATGTTGACCACCAGCACCTATAGATTGTGTAGGTGTGCACAGGTCTTATGGCATGGGAGCTGAGTAGTTATTGCCAACCAGCCACAGCACATATACTGTGGCTGAGTGGCACATGCAGGCAAAATCACATACATGTACGTCATTTTGCCAGCATGGGCTTGGGGGGGGGGGGGGTGCTTTTTGCCAGTCCCCAGTCAGTTTTCCTGATCACCACAACCTCAGACTGTCTACTTTCAAAAAATGGGTCATTTGGGGGGAATTTGTACTGTCTGGCATTTTAGGGTCTCAAGAAATGAGATCAGTACAACAGGCCGTCAGTACCTCAGAATTGATCAATTTTCAAATATACAGTATATCCCATAGTTTGTACATGCTATAACTTTCACACAATCCAATTAATATACACTTATTGGGATTTTTTTTTTTTTTACCAAAGACATGTAGCAGAATACATTTTGGCCCAAATTTATGACGAAATTTGATTGCATTGGATATGCTTTATGACCGAGTAGAAAAAAAAAAAAAAATTATATATATATATATATATATATATATATATATATATATATATATATATATATATATATATATAAATATGACTTGGTTAAATTCATGATAGGCAACTCCTATCCTCATATTGATTAGTGGTTCCAAATTAATAATAACTTCTGCAGTAGGGAACAGACACAAAAGATACGCTCAGCATCTTTCCAAATAACTGTTCTGCTTTATTATGACGCAATTGAAGGTTTTTATACACATGACTACGTAGGTATCACATTAATATTACAACTGTACGTTTATGGTAACAAGGGGCGTTACATAGGCAGGCTAATTCTAATCAGGACTAGAAAGAATGTAAACATGTACTGAAAACATTATTAGTGCTGTGTGCACAGTGAGGGCAGTGTGTAATACATACAAAATAGAATACAATTATATACAGAACTTACAAATTTCCATTACAGTTTCCCCTCTTTTGATCAATATTTTGATCACTAACAATACCTGCTATCACCTTTAACATGGAACCTCCACACGCTTATCCAAAGAGGCAAAAAACTCCATTGTGGAGAAAATAATAGCCGAGCAACTTTTTCATTACAAAATGACTTTTCATTGTGAAAAACAAATGATTGATAAGACATATTTACAGAGTACTGGCTGTACACTCCAGTGGCCAGAATGGCCATTTAGCTGAATTGTAGGCATGCTGACTTATCAGCATATGTAAACACAGACAATTCTACATGAAATGGAAGACATACAAAAGACAAATATGACTTCAACATGGCTAAACTACTTTTCAAATATATATATATCTCTTACAATTAAAGTAATTGAATCAAAGAGTACCCTAGACTGTGATCACAAAAGGGAAACAAATCAAACACAGAGATTTCTTTAATTTAGTCATTTTTGCAGTGTCTGGTGTGGATCCAGGTGACTTTTCCTTCAAGTTCTGCACAACTGTACATGAAATAGATGCTGTATTGAGTCTCCAAACATTTCCTTATATATAAATGTCTCTTAACCACTTGCCGACCGCCTCACGCATATATACGTGAGCAGAATGGCACGGGCAGGCAGAATCACGTACATATACGTGATTGCCTTCCCGCAGGCGGGGGGGGGTCCCATCGGACCCCCCCCCCCCCCGGTGCCAGCGGCGGTCTGCATTTGTCTGGGAGCATTGAGAGGCGAGGGGGAGGCCATCCGATCGTGGCCCCCCCCTCGCGATCGCTCCCAGCCAATGAGAAACATCCCCTGCCTGTGTATAGTACACACAGGCAGAGGATGTAATGTCATCGCTCCTCGGCTCGGCAGTTTCCGTTCCGGCGCCGAGGAGAGAAGACATGTGAGTGAGTGAACACATACACACACACACACACACACACACACACACACACAGTAGAACATGCCAGGCACACATAACACCCCCGATCGCACCCCGATCCCCCCCAATCACCCCCCTCCCTCCCCCTATGTCACACTGACACCAAGCAGTATTTTTTTTTTTTCTGATTACTGCATGGTGTCAGTTTGTGACAGTTAGAAGTGGTAGGGCAGTTAGTATTAGCCCCCTGTAGGTCTAGGGTACCCCCCTAACCCCCCCTAATAAAGTTTTAACCCCTTGATCACCCCCTGTCACCAGTGTCGCTAAGCGATCATTTTTCTAATCGCTGTATTAGTGTCACTGGTGACGCTAGTTAGGGACGTAAATATTTTGGTTCGCCGTCTGCGTTTTATAGCGACAGGGACCCCCATATACTACCTAATAAATGTTTTAACCCCTTGATTGCCCCCTAGTTAACCCTTTCACCACTGATCACCGTATAACGGTGACGCTGGTTAATTCGTTTATTTTTTTATAGTGTCAGGGCACCCGCCGTTTATTACCGAATAAAGGTTTAGCCCCCTGATCGCCCGGCGATGATATGCGTTGCCCCAGGCAGCGTCAGATTAGCGCCAGTATCGCTAACACCCACGCACGCAGCATACGCCTCCCTTAGTGGTATAGCATCTGTACGGATCAATATCTGATCCGATCAGATCTATACTGGCGTCCCCAGCAGTTTAGGGTTCCCAAAAACGCAGTGTTAGCGGGATCAGCCCAGATACCTGCTAGCACCTGCCTTTTGCCCCTCCGCCTGGCCCAGCCCACCCAAGTGCAGTATCGATCGATCACTGTCACTTACAAAACACTAAACGCATAACTGCAGCGTTCGCAGAGTCAGGCCTGATCCCTGCGATCGCTAACAGTTTTCTTGGTAGCGTTTTGGTGAACTGGCAAGCACCAGCCCCAGGCAGCGTCAGGTTAGCGCCAGTACCGCTAACACACACGCACGCAGCATACACCTCCCTTAGTAGTATAGTATCTGAACGGATCAATATCTGATCCGATCAGATCTATACTGGCGTCCCCAGCAGTTTAGGGTTCCCAAAAACGCAGTGTTAGCGGGATCAGCCCAGATACCTGGTAGCACCTGCGTTTTGCCCCTCCGCCCGGCCCAGCCCAGCCCACCCAAGTGCAGTATCGATCGATCACTGTCACTTACAAAACACTAAACGCATAACTGCAGCGTTCGCAGAGTCAGGCCTGATCCCTGCGATCGCTAACAGTTTTGTTGGTAGCGTTTTGGTGAACTGGCAAGCACCAGCCCCAGGCAGCGTCAGGTTAGTGCCAGTGCTGCTAACACGCACGCAGCGTACACCTCCCTTAGTGGTATAGTATCTGAACAGATCAATATCTGATCCGATCAGATCTATACTGGCGTCCCCTGCAGTTTAGGGTTCCCAAAAACGCAGTGTTAGTGGGATCAGCCCAGATACCTGCTAGCACCTGCGTTTTGCCCCTCCGCCTGGCCCGGCCCAGCCCACCCAAGTGCAGTATCAATCGATCACTGTCACAAAACACTAAACGCATAACTGCAGCGTTCACAGAGTCAGGCCTGATCCCTGCGATCGCTAACAGTTTTTTTGGTAGCGTTTTGGTGAACTGGCAAGCACCAGCGGCCTAGTACACCCCGGTCGTAGTCAAACCAGCACTGCAGTAACACTTGGTGATGTGGCGAGTCCCATAAGTGCAGTTCAAGCTGGTGAGGTGGCAAGCACAAGTAGTGTCCCGCTGCCACCAAGAAGACAAACACAGGCCCATCGTGCCCATAATGTCCTAATTGGGAACCCACCGCTTCTGCAGCGCCCATACTTCCCCCATTCACATCCCCAACCAAATGCAGTCGGCTGCATGAGAGGCATTTTCTTTATGTCCTCCCGAGTACCCCTACCCAACGAACCCCCCCAAAAAAGATGTTGTGTCTGCAGCAAGTGCGGATATAGGCGTGACACCCGCTATTATTGTCCCTCCTGTCCTGACAATCCTGGTCTTTGCATTGGTGAATGTTTTGAACGCTACCATACACTAGTTGAGTATTAGCGTAGGGTACAGCATTCCACAGACTAGGCGCCATTTCACAGGGTCTCCCCAGATGCCATCGCATTTTGAGAGACCCGAACCTGGAACCGGTTACAGTTATAAAAGTTACAGTTACAAAAAAATGTGTAAAAAAAAAAAAAAAAAAGTTTATAAATATATTCATAAACTTCAAAAGTCACCTACTCAGCTACATGACGAAATTTCACACGCAAGCAACAGATACTAAATGTAACTCCTTTAATTATAGATAATTGTTTTGCTTTCTAAATTGTATTGTATGCAGTGAATTGTAACATCACAAGCTTTAATAAACCTTTGATTGTGAAAAAAAAAAAACACAAACAAAAATATAAAAAAAAAAAAAAAAATAGTTGTCGTTTTATTGTTCTCTCTCTCTCTATTCTCTCTATTGTTCTGCTCTTTTTTACTGTATTCTATTCTGCAATGTTTTATTGTTATTATGTTTTATCATGTTTGCTTTTCAGGTATGCAATTTTTTATACTTTACCGTTTACTGTGCTTTATTGTTAACCACTTTTTTGTCTTCAGGTACGCCATTCACGACTTTGAGTGGTTATACCAGAATGATGCCTGCAGGTTTAGGTATCATCTTGGTATCATTCTTTTCAGCCAGCAGTCGGCTTTCATGTAAAAGCAATCCTAGCGGCTAATTAGCCTCTAGACTGCTTTTACAAGCAGTGGGAGGGAATGCCCCCCCCCACCGTCTTCCGTGTTTTTCTCTGGCTCTCCTGTCTCAACAGGGAACCTGAGAATGCAGCCGGTGATTCAGCCAGCTGACCATAGAGCTGATCAGAGACCAGAGTGGCTCCAAACATCTCTATGGCCTAAGAAACCGGAAGCTACGAGCATTTTATGACAAAGTTCGCCGAATCACACCGATCTTGGTGTGGTCAGATGCTTTGAGGGCAGAGGAGAAATCTAGGGTCTAATAGACCCCAATTTTTTCAAAAAAGAGTACCTGTCACTACCTATTGCTATCATAGGGGATATTTACATTCCTTGAGATAACAATAAAAATGATTTAAAAAAAAAAAAAAATGAAAGGAACAGTTTAAAAATAAGATAAAAGCAAAAAAATAATAAAGAGAAAAAAAAAAAAAAAAGCACCCCTGTCCCCCCTGCTCTCGCGCTAAGGCGAACGCAAGCGTCGGTCTGGCGCCAAATGTAAACAGCAATTGCACCATGCATGTGAGGTATCACCACGAAGGTCAGATCGAGGACAGTAATTTTAGCAGTAGACCTCCTCTGTAAATCTAAAGTGGTAACCTGTAAAGGCTTTTAAAAATGTATTTAGTTTGTCGCCACTGCACGTTTGTGCGCAATTTTAAAGCATGTCATGTTTGGTATCCATGTACTCGGCCTAAGATCATCTTTTTTATTTCATCAAACATTTGGGCAATATAGTGTGTTTTAGTGCATTAAAATGTAAAAAAGTGTGTTTTTTCCCCAAAAAATGCGTTTGAAAAATCGCTGCGCAAATACCGTGTGAAAAAAAAAATGAAACACCCACCATTTTAATCTGTAGGGCATTTGCTTTAAAAAATATATAATGTGTGGGGGTTCAAAGTAATTTTCTTGCAAAAAAAAATATTTTTTTCATGTAATCAAAAAGTGTCAGAAAGGGCTTTGTCTTCAAGTGGTTAGAAGAGTGGGTGATGTGTGATATAAGTTTCTAAATGTTGTGCATAAAATGCCAGGACAGTTCAAACCCCCCAAATGACCCCATTTTGGAAAGTAGACACCCGAAGCTATTTGCTGAGAGGCATGTCGAGTCCATGGAATAATTTATATTGTGACACAAGTTGCGGGAAAGAGACAATTTTTTTTTTTTTTTTGCACAAAGTTGTCACTAAATGATATATTGCTCAAACATGCCATGGGAATATGTGAAATTACACCCCAAAATACATTCTGTTGCTTCTCCTGAGTATGGGGATACCACATGTGTGGGACTTTTTGGGAGTCTAGCCGCGCACTGGACCCCGAAAGCCAAGCACCGCCTTCAGGCTTTCTAAGGGCGTAAATTTTTGATTTCACTCTTCACTGCCTATCACAGTTTCGGAGGCCATGGAATGCCCAGGTGGCAAAAAAAACCCCCAAATGACCCCATTTTGGAAAGTAGACACCCCAAGCTATTTGCTGAGCGGTATAGTGAGTATTTTGCAGACCTCACTTTTTGTCACAAAGTTTTGAAAATTGAAAAAAGAAAAAAAAATGTTTTTTCTTGTCTTTCTTCATTTTCAAAAACAAATGAGAGCTGCAAAATACTCACCATGCCTCTCAGCAAATAGCTTGGGGTGTCTCCTTTCCAAAATGGGGTCATTTGGGGGGGTTTGTGCCACCTGGGCATTCCATGGCCTCCGAAACTGATAGGCAGTGAAGAGTGAAATCAAAAATTTACACCCTTAGAAATCCTGAAGGCGGTGATTGGTTTTCGGGGCCCCGTACGCGGCTAGGCTCCTAAAAAGTCCCACACATGTGGTATCCCCATACTCAAGAGAAGCAGCTAAATGTATTTTTGGGGTGCAATTCTACATATGCCCATGGCCTGTGTGAGCAATATATCATTTAGTGACAACTTTGTGCAAAAAAAAAAAAAAAAATTTGTCACTTTCCCGCAACTTGTGTCAAAATATAAAATATTCCATGGACTCAACATGCCTCAAAGCAAATAGCTTGAGGTGTCTACTTTCCAAAATGGGGTCATTTGGGGGGGTTTTATGCCATCTGGGCATTTTATGGCCTTCAAAACTGTGATAGGTAGTGAGGAGTAAAATCAAAAATTTACGCCCTTAGAAATCCTGAAGGCAGTGATTGGATTTCGGGGCCCCGTACGCGGCTAGGCTCCCAAAAAGTCCAACACATGTGGTATCCCCATACTCAGGAGAAGCAGCTAAATGTATTTTGGGGTGCAATTCCACATATGCCCATGGCCTGTGTGAGCAATATATCATTTAGTGACAACTTTTTGTAATTTTTTTTTTTTTTTTGTCATTATTCAATCACTTGGGACAAAAAAAATGAATATTCAATGGGCTCAACATGCCTCTCAGCAATTTCCTTGGGGTGTCTACTTTCCAAAATGGGGTCATTTTTGGGGGTTTTGTACTGCCCTGCCATTTTAGCACCTCAAGAAACGACATAGGCAGTCATAAATTAAAGGCTGTGTAAATTCCAGAAAATGTACCCTAGTTTGTAGGCGCTATAACTTTTGCGCAAACCAATAAATATACGCTTATTGACATTTTTTTTTACCAAAGACATATGGCCGAATACATTTTGGCCAAAATGTATGACTAAAATTGAGTTTATTGGATTTTTTTTAGAACAAAAAGTAGAAAATATAATTTTTTTTCAAAATTTTCGGTCTTTTTCCGTGTATAGCGCAAAAAATAAAAATGGCAGAGGTGATCAAATACCATCAAAAGAAAGCTCTATTTGTGGGAAGAAAAGGACGCAAATTTCGTTTGGGTACAGCATTGCATGACCGCGCAATTAGCAGTTAAAGCGACGCAGTGCCAAATTGTAAAAAGTGCTCTGGTCAGGAAGGGGGTAAATCCTTCCGGGGCTGAAGTGGTTAACAATCCACAAGTCACCTGGCTTTAGTTTTAGATCCTTTCAAACTTTTAGGATCTGGAATTGGGGAGAAAACACATAAATGAGTTTGTCAAAAACCTTAAAAGATCAGCAACATTATCTGTGAGATCCTAATGGAGGACTTCAGCTGCTGAGACAAAATATAAGCAAGTGAGTAACACACTCCCAAACAAAATCCCATAGGGAGAGAGTCCAACATCCCCCTTAGGGGCTTCATAAAATATAAGAAAACATTCAGGCAAAAGTTTTCTAATTTCTTACTCTACTTTGTCCGCTACATTGTAGATAGTAGGGGGTGTAAAAATAGAACCTCAAAACTTCTAGTAAGGACTCTCCTATAAAATGATTTCCTCTGTTACTCTGTACTTTCTGCGCTCTATATTTACAAACTACTTCTGATAATTTTTTTTTTACTGTGGCCTTTGCAGTAGCATTTGCCACTTACATCCCAAAAACATGTCCATACAGACAAAATGCATACTCATAAGATCCTGACTTGGGCATCTGGATATATCTTTTTTTGTAACCTCTGGAAGGGATGTTCAGCTTTTGGTAACACCTTTGGTAACAGGTAAAACAAGAAGTGGTATGTTATAAAAACAACTGTGGAGAACCCTGGCTCTATCCCATGCTCATTTACTAAGGCAGCCATAACTGATTGTGACTGATGACACGGTCCATGTGTCAAGCTGGAGGGAAAAGAGTGGCTGGCAGACATAAATGATCATCTTTTCCAAAGTCCTGTTTCATAAGAAGTTGCCCCCTGTGGACCACTCGTTCTGGGGTCCTTAAAGTTGAATTATTAATCCCAGCTAACAAACTCATATTTTAAACCTTTCATTAGACAAACATTTAGTTAGCTGTATATTTGCTGCGCAGAATGTCGGACCATTAAAAATTAAATGTTTGACCAAAACAATATCTAACTTTGTCTAATAGCACCTTTGCATAAAGCTACAGCTCTGATATATCGGGATGAACCCTTCATTACTGGGTCCAGCTTGCATAAATATATTACAATGGCTTGTTTTTCGATCACGCTGTTTGTGTAAGAACTCCAGTTTCATGTTTCAAAAGACAACTTTTTCCTGGCAATATTATAATAAATGATAAAAATACCCTGCGGTCATGGAGAGAGAGGCCCATAAATCCAAAATATTCTTCTGCTTATACCACTGCACTTACAAGGAAAAGGGGCACATCATTTCACAATCCACATTTCAAAAATAAAAATAAATAAAAACAAAAGGACCAACAATCTGTATGATGGACCAGAAAGCATCAAAACCTATAAAACAACTGGCTGCAGGTGGCATCTATCCTAACAGAGTGTATGGACTTGATGTGATGGGTCTGTTATATTTAAATTTTATTTATTATAACTCTCCCATCATGGACCGCACATCAAGTTATTATCAAGAACCTTAAAATTTCATTTTTGTAGAAAAACTTCTTGTGTATCCCATCCATCTTGGCTTTGTTAAATATTACGGCAGTTGTATTCCAGATAACAACCTAATCTTAATCTTTTTTTCTCTCAATAAGGGCTTATTGTATAAATGTAAAATTACAAAATTGTTATCTTAATCTAAACGAATCCCATTTTTACAAATTTCCCCAATAACCTGGATTTCATTTCCAACCAAAGGTTGTCTAAACCAGTTTCAATAAATCTATATTATTAATAAAATTGTTAAACTCATATTAGAAATTAATACTCATTATTACCTAATTTTTGTAGAAAAACTTCTTGTGTATCCCATCCATCTTGGCTTTGTTAAATATTATGGCAGCTGTATTCCAGATAACAACCTCATCCTAATCTTTTTTTCTCTCAATAAGGGCTTATTGTATAAATGTAAAATTACAAAATTGTTATCTTAATCTAAACTAATCCCATTTTTACAAATTTCCCCAATAACCTGGATTTCATTTCCAACCAAAGGTTGTCTAAACTAGTTTCAATAAATCTATATTATTAATAAAATTGTTAAACTCATATTAGAAATTAATACTCATTTTTACCTAATTTTACTTAATTTCCCTTTTTTAAATGCACTGTTTCCACTATCAAAGGATATTCAATTTGTGTAATACACGGTTAAATGTAACCTTCATTTTACCTTGTTTGGAAAACAGATTCAAAATAATTGTGATCACATTGTTTATCATTATATTCGTTAACCCGACACATTTTGTTATAAATGTTTTGGCTAAAAAACTGGAATTGGCATGGTGTCCTTCCAGTTTATCACTGACCTCTCATCCCAGCCACATTCTTTCATGAGAGCACAAAGGAGGGGGTCAATTCTGTGTATATGACACACACAAGGGATAGAACTAAAGCTCCCAGCATTCACACATACACAAATATATCTCTCTTAAATCACTTACTTTTTTCCCATTTGTACACTACACATGCATATCATTCCCTCGCTTTCTTTTATTTTGTTCAGATATCCTTTATATCTAGCTTCTATGATCAGACGACAGCCACAGTACTCATCCCATCTTCCCTCCCTGACAACATATAAAGAATTCTGTTTTAATTCTCGTTTCTCTGTTTCTGACTTTGCTAGTTGTAGTGCCTGACCCCAAATTCATCCCACAACTTAACATGAAAATGTCCCTTTCTGTCTAGTGTTATTGGCACCCTTGATCCATCCTGCTCACATAGATAGCTGTTTCTCTAGCTGTTTACTCTGCATGATTCTTAGTCCTTGTGGACCTTGGTAACCCAGTTACCCATTGTGGATCCCTGTCCACTTTAACCATTAGTCTAGGGGCTCAGTATAGGCGGAACCGCACCTCTTGCGCTGGGCATTTTTGAGGGTCTCTTACACTTCATTCCCTTACTTAGTTCAATGCCCATAATGACTGGCCAGTCTTCTCTACATGTGCCTATACCCTCTTGTCTCTAAACTACTTTATCTAGCAGATGTACTACATATACCTGTGAACAGCACTATTCTTCCCTTTCTTATCTATAACACTCCGATGGACAATAGACAGGGACAACAAAAACATATAACCACCAATCAATGCAGTTCAATTAAGGGGAGTAAAATAGGTACCCTTTGTCCCAAAAATGCCTTACCGATCAAGGAAGTCTGATAACTCAAATGTAAGCAAAAGGCTTACCTCAGCCAGCTGATTATCAGAAATTCCCGGATCGTCTCAAGCTCCTCGTTTCGGATATTCAGGGTCACCTGGAAACCCCTCCTAGGCAAAGCTCGCCATGCTGATTTGGTTAAATTGATGATAGGCAACTCCTATCCTCATATTGATTAGTGGTTCCAAATTAATAATAACTACTGCAGTAGAGAACAGACACAAAAGATACGCTCAGAATCTTTCCAAATAACTGTTCTGCTTTATTATGATGCAATTGAAGGTTTTTATACACATGATTACGTAGGTATCACATTAATATTACAATTGTACGTTTATGGTAACAAGGGGCGTTACATAGGCAGGCTAATTCTAATCAAGACTAGAAAGAATGTAAACATGTACTGAAAACATTATTAGTGCTGTGTGCACAGTGAGGGCAGTGTGTAATACATACAAAATAGAATACAATTATGTACAGAACTTACAAATTTCCATTTCGGTCTCCCCTCTTTTGATCAATATTTTGATCACTAATAATACCTGCTATCACCTTTAACCTGGAACCTCCACACGCTTATCCAAAGAGGCAAAAAACTCCATTGTGGAGAAAATAATAGCTGAGCAACTTTTTCATTACAAAATGACTTTTCATTGTGAAAAACAAATGATTGATAAGACATATTTACAGAGTACTGGCTGTACACTCCAGTGGCCAGAATGGCCTTCTAGCTAAATTGTAGGCATGCTGACTTATCAGCATATGTAAACACAGACAATTCTACATGAAATGGAAGACATACAAAAGACAAATATGACTTCAACATGGCTAAACTACTTTTCAAATGTATATATATCCCTTACAATTAAAGTAATTGAATCAAAACGTACCCTAGACTGTGATCACAAAAGGGAAACAAATCAAACACAGAGATTTCTTTAATTTAGTCATTTTTGCAATGTCTGGTGTGGATCCAGGTGACTTTTCTTTCAAGTTTTGCAAAAACTGTACATGAAATAGATGCTGTATTGAGTCTCCAAACATTTCCTTATATATAAATGTCTCTTAACAATCCACAAGTCACCTGGCTTTAGTTTTAGATCCTTCCAAACTTTTAGGATCTGGAATTGGGCAGAAAACACATAAATGAGTTTGTCAAAAACCTTAAAAGATCAGCAACATTCTCTGTGAGATCCGAATGGAGGACTTCAGCTGCTGAGACAAAATATAAGCAAGTGAGTAACATACTCCCAAACAAAATCCCATAGGTAGAGAGTCCAACACCCCCCTTAGGGGCTTGATAAAATATAAGAAAACATTCAGGCAAAAGTTTTCTAGTTTCTTATGCCGCGTACACACGGTCGGACTTTCCGGCATACTTGGTCCGGTGGACCAGAGTCCGCCGAACAATCCGACCATGTGTAGGCTCCGGCGGACTTTTTCCCAAAAAGCCCGCCGGACCTAGATTTGAAACAAGTTTTAAATCTTTCCGTCGGACTCTCCGCTCGTCTGTGTGCTAGTCCGACGGAAAGCCCGCTCGTCTGTATGCTGGTCCAACGGACCAGATACGACGCAAGGACAGGGTATTGCATTTTGCGCTCGCTGCAATAGCCCCCCAATAGCCCCCTGCTGGGCCCCCCACCCCAAAGCACCTTGTCCCCATGTTGATGAGGACAAGGGCCTCTTCCCGACAACCCTGGCCGTTGGTTGTCGGGGTCTGCGGGCGGGGGGCTTATCGGAAACCGGGAGCCCCCTATAATAAGAGGGCCCCCAGATCCCGCCCCCCCACCCTATGTGAATGAGTATGGGGTACCGGGGGGGTCTTTTTCCGGCTTCGGGGGTCCCTCCGGTTCCTCTTCTCCCGGCGTCTGGTTGGTTCTTCTCCGCTCTCTCCGGCCTCTTCTCCCTGTGTTCCAGTTCTTCGGCTGGCTCCTCCGCTGTCTTCAGGCAGCTCTCCTGCCAGCAGAGGTCCGGACTTCTGGGCTTCTTGTCTTCTTCCCTCTTCTCTTCTCCAGATGTTGACACAACGGTCTCTCCGGCTGGACTGCTCTCTGAGGGCTCCGTTGTGACTTATATAGGCGGAGACCCCGCCCCCTTATGATGTCACAGTCCCTGGGCATGCTGGGACTGTGACGTTTTAGGGGCGTGGTCACCGGGTGATGTGATGCCTGATGTGATGCCTGGTACGGTTCGGGGGGGGCGCTCGCTCGTCCCCACCCCCTTTCCTGACCAGCCGGGCTGCGTGCTCGGATCGGGGTCTGGTATGGATTTTTTCGGCGTAGGGGCTTCCCTTTATAATCCATACCAGACCTAAGGGCCTGGCATGACCCGCGACGGGGCTCGCAAGGTGTCAATCTCGCCGATAAAAGCGGCAAGATTGACTTCCTTTTCTAGTCCCGTCGCACCTGAGTCACGTTCAAAATGAACGGACTTGTCCATGTGTGGGCAAGTCCGTTCATTCTGAAAGTCCGCCGTAACTCCGGCGAAAGTCCGTCGGAAAGACAGGTGGACTTAGCCCGCCAAAAAGTCCGGTCGTGTGTGGGCAAGTCCGTCCGTTTTAAAGTCCGGCGCACCTGGCGGACAAAGTCCGTCAGAAAGTGTGCCGGACCAAGTATGCCAGAAAGTCCGATCGTGTGTACGCGGCATTACTCTACTTTGTCCGCTACATTGTAGACAGTAGGGGGTGTAAAAATAGAACCTCAAAACTTCTAGTGAGGACTCTCCTATAAAAATGATTTCCTCTCTTACTCTCTGTACTTTCTGCACTCTATATTTACAAACTACTTCTGATAAATTTTTTTACTGTGGCATTTGCAGTAGCATTTGCCACTGGACATCCAAAAAACATGTCCATACAGACAAAATGCATACTCATAAGATCCTGACTTGGGCATCTGGATATATCTTTGTTAACAGGTAAAACAAGAAGTGGTATGTTATAAAAACAACTGTGGAGAACCCTGGCTCTATCCCATGCTCATTTACTAAGGCAGCCATAACTGCTTGTGACTGATGACACGGTCCATGTGTCAAGCTGGAGGGAAAAGAGTGGCTGGCAGACATAAATGATCACCTTTTCCAAAGTCCTGTTTCATAAGAAGTTGCCCCCTGTGGACCACTCGTTCTGGGGTCCTTAAAGTTTAATTATTAATCCCAGCTATACTGGGCTAGAACTAGGGTGGAATCTGTGAGTTGCACAGACCCATCAAGTGTCCGGGGCTGTAAATGCAGCATCCTTAGTCACCTGGTCTGCTTCCATCTGTGAAAGTTAATATGGCTACCTCAGCAAGAACCTGGAAGGCTGAAAACAGCCATTCAAATTAACTTGGCATGCTTGATTGGTTTACCTGCCGAAGTAAAAACAAACTTATGGCCCTTCAAATGGAACCAAGAGCTCTCTATATCTCGACTATCTATATAAATATAAATTCTTTTTATAGCACACAGGCTTTGCTAAAACATGGAGCTCTGCTTCTTGAGGTGGGGAGAAAAGGATCCAATGACTTTGAATACAGAGTATCCTTCTGGGTGATAAACTGCATGCTCAAATCTACAAAAAATGTAATATCTGGGTCTTCAGGGAGTGTGTCCGGCACTGGGCTCACAGCAGCTGATTCCTACACCATCGATTTAACACGTGGTTTTTCCTTTCTTTTGAATAAATGTACGCGTTTTTCATTGTTAGATTTTTACATAAACAAACTCATATTTTAAACCTTTCATTAGACAAACATTTAGTTAGCTGTATATTTGCTGCGCAGAATGTCGGACCATTAAAAATTAAATGTTTGACCAAAACAATATCTAACTTTGTCTAATAGCACCTTTGCATAAAGCTACAGCTCTGATATATCGGGATGAACTCTTACGTAACTGGGTCCAGCTTGCATAAATATGTTACAATGGCTTGTTTTTCTATCACGCTGTTTGTGTAAGAACTCCAGTTTCATGTTTCAAAAGACAACTTTTTCCTGGCAATATTATAATAAATGATAACAATACCCTGCGGTCATGGAGAGAGGCCCATAAATCCAAAATATTCTTCTGCTTATACCACTGTACTTACAAGGAAAAGGGGCACATCATTTCACAATCCACACATTCTGCTTTGGATTTCAAAAATAAAAATAAATAAAAACAAAAGGACCAACAATCTGTATGATGGACCAGAAAGCATCAAAAACTATAAAACAACTGGCTGCAGGTGGCATCTATCCTAACAGGGTGTGTGGACTTGATGTGATGGGTCTGTTATATTTAAATTTTATTTATTATAACTCTCACATCATGGACCGCACATCAAGTTATTATCAAGAACCTTAAAATGTAATTTTTGTAGAAAAACTTCTTGTGTATCCCATGCATCTTGGCCTTGTTAAATATTATGGCAGCTGTATTCCAAATAACAACCTCATCTTAATCTTTTTTTCTCTCAATAAGGGTTTATTGTATAAATGTAAAATTACAAAATTGTTATCTTAATCTAAACTAATCCCATTTTTACAAATTTCCCCAATAACCTGGATTTAATTTCCAACCAAAGGTTGTCTAAACCAGTTTCAATATATCTATATTATTAATAAAATTGTTAAACTCACATTAGAAATTAATACTCATTATTACTTAATTTTACTTAATTTCCCTTTTTTAAATGCACTGTTTCCACTATCAAAGGATATTCAATTTGTGTAACACACGGTTAAATGTAACCTTCATTTTACCATGTTTGGAAAACAGATTCAAAATAATTGTGATCACATTGTTTATCATTATATTCTTTAACCCGGCACATTTTGTTATAAATGTTTTGGCTAAAAAACTGGAATTGGCATGGTGTCCTTCCAGTTTATCACTGACCTCTCATCCCAGCCACATTCTTTCATGAGAGCATAAAGGAGGGGGTCACATCTGTGTATATGACACACACAAGGGATAGAACTAAAGCTCCCAGCATTCACACATACACGAATATATCTCTCTTAAATCACTTACTTTTTCCCATGTGTACACTACACATGCATATCATTCTCTCTCTTTCTTTTATTTTGTTTAGATATCCTTTATATCTAGCTTCTATGATCAGACGGCAGCCACAGTGCTCATCCCATCTTCCCTCTCTGACAACATATAAAGAATTCTGTTTTAATTCTCGTTTCTCTGTTTCTGACTTTGCTAGTTGTAGTGCCTGACCCCAAATTCATCCCACAACTTAACATGAAAATGTCCCTTTCTGTCTAGTGTTATTGGCACCCTTGATCCATCCTGCTCACATAGATAGCTGTTTCTCTAGCTGTTTACTCTGCATGATTCTTAGTCTCTGTGGACCTTGGCAACCCAGTTACCCATTGTGGATCCCTGTCCACTTTAACCATTAATCTAGGGGCTCAGTATAGGCGGAACCGCACCTTCAGTCCATATATAGCGTTCCTCTTGCGCTGGGCATTTTTGAGGGTCTCTTACCCTTCATTCCCTTACTTAATTCAATGCCCATAATGACTGGCCAGTCTTCTCTACATGTGCCTATACCCTCTTGTCTCTAAACTACTTTATCTAGCAGATGTACTACATATACCTGTGAACAGCACTATTCTTCCCTTTCTTATCTATAACACTCCGATGGACAATAGACAGGGACAACAAAAACATATAACCAACAATCAATGCAGTTCGATTAAGGGGAGTAAAATAGGTACCCTTTGTCCCGAAAATGCCTTACCGATCAAGAAAGTCTGATAACTCAATTGTAAGCAAAAGGCTTACCTCAGCCAGTTGATTATCAGAAATTCCCGGATCGTCTCAAGCTCCTCGTTTCGGATACTCAGGGTCACCTGGAAACCCCTCCTAGGCATAGCTCGCCATGCTGACTTGGTTAAATTGATGATAGGCAACTCCTATCCTCATATTGATTAGTGGTTCCAAATTAATAATAATTACTGCAGTAGGGAACAGACACAAAAGATACGCTCAGCATCTTTCCAAATAACTGTTCTGCTTTATTATGACGCAATTGAAGGTTTTTATACACATGATTACGTAGGTATCACAATAATATTACAATTGTACATTTATGATAACAAGGGGCGTTACATAGGCAGGCTAATTCTAATCAGGACTAGAAAGAATGTAAACATGTACTGAAAACATTATTAGTGCTGTGTGCACAGTGAGGGCAGTGTGTAATACATACAAAATAGAATACAATTATATACAGAACTTACACATTTCCATTTTATATATATACACACATATATATTTTCCTTTTATTTTCCAGTGGTTATTAAATACCACCAAAAGAAAACTATTTGTGTGAAAACAATTTTATTTCTGTACAGTATTGCGCTACTTTTAGTGCCGCTTTGCTGTTGTTTTAGCTGTGCTATTCCGCCACTAGGGTACAGCGGCGCTTTGCTGGCAGGTTGGTGGCCTATTGATTTCAGCGCTGTAAAGAAGCAGCTGGCAGGACTTTTTGTGATGCCCTGCCACTGCAGCACCCCAGTGTGAAAGCACTCAGGCTTTCACACTGGGATTGCAGCTGAGGCTTTTTTCGGGCACTTTACAGGTGCTATTTTTAGCGCTAGAGCGCCTGAAAAACACCTCCAGTGTGAAATGGGTCTTAAAGTAGCGCAGTGCTGAATAGCAACAAATACCCTGGTCATGAAGAAGGTAAAACCTTCCGGGGCTCCAGTGAATAGAGTTCATGGCTCCTCCCTTCCATGGAGACTCTTGTGCTGCCAGAGATCAGCAGGTGTATGCTGACACACTGGGAGTGTTTGCGTCTGGTCTGTGACTTGTCTGTCCTTATGGGGGTCTGACCAGGCCGTTGCTTGAAAATTTGCTGTCTGTTTGAAAGAAAGATGTAGAATCTGAGCATAACCATATAGTCAGAAGGTTGAATTCTGGTATAATGCTGTAATGTTGAAAACTCCTACTTTACCTTAGGGCTCTACCATTGATGCCTAAGCTACACAATAGATTCATGCTCAAGGTCTGTGTTCTAAGCAGCAGCATTGAGCATGTGGCCAGGTCATTTGAGATGACTGGATTTCCATGCAGAGCCTTAGCTCATGTAACTGATACCAGCTTATATCTTGTACCATTTCCCTGTGAAGTTGATATGCTTTGGTATAGTACGGCATGTCAGATAACAGTTCTATGACTTTCTATGATATCTTTCTTGTTACATCATACAACATGAGAGCATATGTTTTAACTGTAAGTTTTAATGCAAAAATAATGCACTGCATCTAATCTATAATTATTTGATATTTTTCTAGCATGGAACAAACAGCAAACACTCTGCTACGTATCACAGCCTCAGATGTAGAAGGTTTAAAAGAAGGGATCAATTTCTTGAGAAATAAGGAAAGCGGTAAAAATTTCCTTATTTTTAAAAATGAGGATGTGTTACGAGCTTGTAAGAACCTATGTAAACACCAAGGAGGAACCTTCATAAAGGATATTGAGGACCTAGATAGCAGGTAAATACTCTTCCATTCAAATTATTTTACTAGTTTTCATAATGTGCCTGTTTTACTGTTATACTAGCACTGTTATCTTATTTTTCTTGATTTGTATTTGTTCAGAGGGAAACTATAAGAAATGCAGTGCACATGCCTGTGTGCTTCCTGTGTATTCCCCTGCAGTGCGATTTTCAGCTCACTCATTTGAATCGGCTATAATCATACTGAATCGCACAAAAAGTAGTGCATGCACTACTCCTGAAAAAATGTACATTTACTATACATGCTCTGGAGGAACGGCCACCCGTGCCATTCAGAGTCCTGTGCCGTAAACAGCAGCTCCCGCACACATGCTCTGACATCTCAGCGCGGGAGGGCTTAATTTTAAGGTAAGTTTAACATAATGTGCTAGTATGCAAAGCATACTAGCACATTATGGCTTTACCTTTCAGGGTAAAAAATAAAAATCCAGCGGTTAACAACCGCTTCAAGCACTTGCTTACACATGGAACGCCCCTTTACTGCACCGTGTTTTGGTGTAAACCAGCCTTTACCCTTTCTATTTATGCATTTTAAACTGGTTTATTAAGCCAGTTTTTTTGTTAAATTTAAAAAACAAAACAGGATTTATACAGGGTGATCTATTTGTGCAGCGCTTTACTAAATAATGGAAACAGAACGGTTACAATACAATTCGTAAGGGTTACGTGGGCCCTGTGTGTGAGAGCTTACAATCTATCATAATTTTTTTTGTGTATAATACATGAAAGGTACCTCTAAGCACTCTGGGTTAGTGAAAGGGACAGCACAGCACAAGCTTTCTATCACCAGGCTCGCTTTTAATAACACAAATGATACTCGATTCTCATATACTGTACATTTAAATGGGAACAAGAACTGGGCTCTCTTTTGCCCAAAGAAGAATGTTTAGGTGTGGCTCAACACAGCAAAGAGTTCTACCAATATCCTTTTAATTAGAAATTCCTATAAAGTACTGTACAGATCATACTAAACCCCTTACGTCTAGCCAAATGTATCCCATCGTATCACCCAAACTGCTTTAGAGGATGTGTTCATCTGGGCTCTGTGGCCCACATCTGGGGAACATGTACTGTATCTCCATGTACAGGTACTCTGAACCCAAGTATTTACACTTCTCACCTCAGTACTGTCAAAAGCCTAATGCCCCGTACACACGGTCGGACTTTGTTCGGACATTCCAACAACAAAATCCTAGGATTTTTTCCAACGGATGTTGGCTCAAACTTGTTTCGCACAAAGTTGTCGGAATTTCCAATCGCCAAGAACGCGGTGACGTCAAGCACGTACGACGAGACTAGAAAAGTGCGGTTCAGAACCAAGCGTGTCACCCTTTGGGCTTCTTTTGCTAATCTCGTGTTAGTAAAAGTTTGGTGAGAGAAGATTTGCGTTTTTTCAGACTCGTGGCTTTCAGATCGTTTTCTGCCATTCAGTTTGTGCTTGTGGGTTTGTATCTGCTCTTCAGTGCATGCAGCAAGTTCCGCGTGACTTTAATTAGTCATTGTATTCTTGTTCGTTCGTTACTGTTTTTCAGGTCGCTCTTCACAGGCCTTGCTGTTCTTCAGTGCGTTCTGTTACTTCGTTCTGAGCAGCCGACCGTTTTCTAGCCATGTTGCGTATACGTACTCATAGAGTTCGTGCTGTGCGGGGGCTTGGTGTTGGGGTCCTGACCTTGACACAAGTCCAGTCCATGAACAGGGTGGGGAGGAGTTCATGGACCAAGAATTGGTTGCTTCAGCGTGACCAGTTCTCTCATATGCCTTTGCTCCGTGAGATCCGTGAGAATAATCCTCAGGAATAATTTCAGGAACTTTCTCAGGATGACGGACCCCGTGTTTCACCGTCTGTTGGCTTCGCTGACCCCCTATATCAGCAGGCAGGATACCTGCATGAGGCAAGCCATCACTGCGGAGCAGAGGTTGGTCGCTACCCTGCGGTATTTGGCGACAGGGAGAAGTCTGCAGGACTTGAAGTTCTCGACAGGCATCTCCCCCCAGGCTCTGGGTATCATTATCCCAGAGACCTGTTCTGCCATCATACAGGTCCTGCAGAAGGAGTATATGAAGGTAAGATTTTTATCCTTTTATATCACATTTTATTGTATTGAATGTTTGCTAATATATTGCATTTCTTTCCTCATTCCCTAAATACCATGATTGCAATATGCTGTGAATGTCCCCTTTGTCCTCATGCATGCAGGATTTTTATGTAATTATTATTTTAGGTCCTTCATACATATTTGCCCTTCAATAACCTCCCCAGCATGGTGTCTCCTGGCCCTATATTCACCTCATGTAGTCACTTAACAATGTATTTTTTCTGCTCCATAGTAGTGCTTTACCCCAAACACCCCTTAAAATGTTTTGAAATGTTATTTTTGCTTTAAATTCAGGCAGAGTGGCAGATGCTTTTTTTTGGTGGTGTCCCCAAATCATTTTTAGTAACTCTCCCTCCCCCAACTGCTAAGTCAGCTGATCCCAATTCTCTGTCCTCAATCATCTATCTGCTGATTTTGCCAAACCCATACACAATATACCCATCTCTTTTCTGCTCAGATTTATGGATTAATTCCCCAAAGCATGTAGTGCAAGGGCCTGCCTGTATACTTTCAAATGGTACTGTTTAAAGTTTTTGGATCCTATTATTATCTTGATAGGTAATAGCAGAATGTCCAAATGTCCTCAAATGTGTACAGTGTGTATTTCTATCTTTGTATTATGACACTTCTTACCTGTCCAATGGGCTGTCAATAGTGTAACTATGGAGGGGCTGTTCCAAGTAATACCCATTATTTAGGCATTCATCTCTCAATGAAGTGAAGAGGGTTACCTGTCCAAGATTTCCACACACCCCATAATGTTAGAAATGGCCCATGAGAGGGGGGAGGGGAATATGATAGGTGTACCTTATACTTTGGCATTGTTAAATTCCCCTTAATAAATGCTATCTGGAGGTTGGCCCATAATGTTTGTGTCTAATCTGCTTGCCATGTTTCTGATCAAAAATAGTAATGTTTATTGTTTTTTCCTCAACAGTTTCCTTCCACGCCACAGGAATGGCAGACTGTGGCCTCCCACTTTGCCCAGCGGTAGGACTTTCCTAACTGCGGAGGGGCAATTAATGGGAAACATGTCCACATCATCCCACCACCCAACTCGGGGTCATACTATTTCAACTATAAGGGGCTCAATAGTATAGTGATGTTGGCGGTGGTGTCGGCTAATTACGACTTCCTGTATGTGGACGTGGGGAAGAATGGCCGGATGTCCGATGGTGGAGTCATCGCCCAGACGGAGTTTGACAGGCATCTCCAGAATGGCAGCTTGGACTTGCCAGCTCCAGAGGACAATGTGGAAGGACTCCCATTCGTGTTCGTTGCGGATGAAGCGTTTGCGCTGGGGGACCACCTGATGCGGCCATTTCCAATGAGGACCCTCACCCCGGAACAGAGGGTTTTTAATTACCGACTGGCCAGAGCCCGAAGAGTGGTGGAGAACACATTTGGAATCCTGGCCAGCCGGTTCTGCCTATTTCTGACACCCATCCATATGGCGGAGTATAAACTGAACCATATTATACTTGCATGCTGTGTTCTCCATAACTTTTTAAGGAAACATTCAGCCAACTATGCTGGCTCAGTTGGGCCTGAGGCCGGAATGAAATATGAAACCACACTGATGGCGCTTGAAAGCGGCCGTCCTGGCTTGCCCTCCCTGAGTGCCTGTGATGTCCGGTTACGCTACCTGGAGTTCTTTGCGGGTAGGGGGGCCATCAATATGCCAGCAAATATGTGAAGCCTTTTTATAATAAAAAACAAAAAGAAATTCTTTGTGGACATTTACTGCTTTTGTTTGTTTTAGCTGACCCTGACAGAAATGTGTTGAGTGCAGAAAATGGCGTGATTGTGTAACCTTATACAAAGCACTGTTGGCTGTTATTTACTAAATGCAAAAACACATTTCACTGCAAGTGCACTTGCAACTGCACTGAACCTGCACTTGTAGTGCAAAGTGGATTTGCCCTTAGGAAATAACCCCCATTTTCCCTAAAAACAGCAATTACATCACCCCAAAAGTGTTGTAGTGTTGAGACAATAATCCACACATTCTTGATGAACCAACTTTTTTATACCTGCACAATCACATGTGCATTTACCAAAGGTTTTTAAAACAAACCAACATGTTTGTTGTATAACAATTTTTTGGGTGGCATTATCAAAAATAGAAATGTCCATTTACGATAAAACAGGCCTGTGTAAAACCAACAAGAAAGACAAAAAACTTGAACTTACAAAGTTCACATTAGGTAAATCCTGAAGGCAATATCAGACATCAGTATTTAGGAACTGTGTTTGATATTGCGTTCAGATGGGGGGAAATCACCCCTGGAAAAGCCAAATTTGGAAGATGCACAGCAATTTACGAATGTCAACATGTGCTAGCTGCCATCATGGGGGATCAAGGGATGTGTTTTGGGGGAGCAAGCCCTTCCTCACCGCTACTTTATAATTGAGGAAGGGGTTGCACCCCCAAAACGCGTCCATTGATCTCCCATGATGGCAGATAGCACATGTTGGCACACTGTGTGCATCCTCCAAATTTGGCTTTTCAAAACATTTCAAAAAGATTTAAAACATTGTACCACAATCAAAAAAGTGATTTGGTGGGGTTTTAAATTCGCCCCAAAACATCAATGATGATATTATTTCTTTTAATCACATCATTGATTTTTGTCTTTAGGTTCTCCAATTCCAAATTACACCCCATGATCTCCCCGATCAGCATCTGGGCACTTTCGGATGTGAAAGGATCTCAATCACCTAAAAAGAGAGAAACCAAACAAAAACAGGTATCAAAAATCTGCCAGCATCCATCTCTTACCTGAGCCTGTGGTCACAGACACTCACCTGTTGTGGTGGCAAGTTCAACCACATCTTCTTCCTCCTCCTGCTCCACTTGGGTTGGGGGTATTTCCCCTTCTTCCCGAGGTGGGGGGTCTTTGTTCTCCTCGGATGAGGGGTGTCCTCCGAGTCTTCTCTCCCCTATGTAAAACAAAAATGGTATAATTAGCACACAGTGATTTGATGGCAGAACTATAAATAGGAAACATTACTTGGAAGTGGGGTACAATTGTCTATTTTAGCAGAGTTCCAAGATGTCGCTTTTTTATTGTCCTTTGCCAACCTGCAATACTTTACCTGTTTAGTACAAGCTTCACAGATGGAGACCCCCCTATAGTATACACTGTAGCACCTGTGTGGCCCCCTAATAAAAATGGTGTTCTTGTGTCCCACACTAGTGCTCCAGTGTCCAGATGTGAAAACAGCTCCTCAGTGTCCTCTCCTTACACAGAATCTAGTTTGCATTTCATTCTAGTAACAAACCCATCTACACAACCAAATATTTTTCATCCAAGTAGGCCCTAAAAAATGTGGACAAATGCATATGGCAGAAACAATGTTGTTTTAGAGGGTAAAAAAAAATTTTGTAGACAAACGAATAATGGGCCCATGAACATTAAAGTTGACAGTTTAAACTGTACAATTAAGATAAGCATATGGAGCAGCACGAACGTAATAAAGACAAAAATAATAGGAACACAGCACAACTACTTACTTTTTTGCAGCACTCTCCGGATCTTTCGGTACTGCTCGGACTCTCTTAATTTTAGGTCTGACCACCGCTTCCTGAGCTGATCTTTCGATCGTCGTACCCCGAAGTTTCTATGCAGACTTTTCATCACTTTAGCAATGATTTTGGCCTTTCTGATGTTGGGGTGGGGGTAAGGCCCATACTTGCCGTCATAGTCGGCCTTCTTCATGATGTCCACCATCTCCAACATCTCCCCAAAGAACATATTTGTGGCCTTAAACCGTCTCCTTCTGGATCGGGAAGTTTCCGGATCCGGGCTTTCCTCCTCCTCCTCCTCGTTGCTAGAATTAGCACGCACCTGCTCTAACTCCGCCATGTGCTCTTCACCCACTGCGCCGAACGAAAAGGGGTGGGGAATAGACTAGAAAGAACATCAGGGGCGGGCGGAGTTACACGCATGCGCAGTGTGTATAAAGCGTAACACGCGTGCGTAGTACATACGATCTGTGAGCGGAGGAAGGAGCATTGGACGCGCCGATCGTAAGAACGAAGGTAAGAGACAAACTTGTGCCTATACTGCTTCTATATTGAGGCCTATATTGTAACAAGATTAGGAGAGTTTTGTCTGACATTAGGCTTTGTCTTGTGTTGTGTCTTGCAGTGAACATGGATATGCTAGTGAAAGACAATGACTTCATGTCAGTATTCATAGATATGTTAAGGGAGCTGCCATGTCTGTGGGAGACCAACCACCCACATTACAAGAACCAAGCAAAGAGGAAGGCAGCACTGGAGCAATTGTGTGAAATTGTGAAGCAGGTGATCCCCACGGCAGACATCACATATTTGAAGATCTTAATTGGTGGCCTGAGGAGCACATATATAAGAGAGCGCAAGAAAGTCCTGGATTCACAGAGATCCGGAGCAGCAGATGACATCTATGTCCCCAGGATGTGGTACTACGACAGGCTGCATTTTCTGGCAGGCCAGACTGAACCCAGGCCATCCCTCTCCAGTCTTCCTTCCACGCTTCCTTCCCCCCCGGCTGAGGCTTCTGATGCCCAACCTGGGCCTTCCATGCAGCAACATGTAGAGGAGCCCAGATTGAGCCAGGTATAGCATTCCTCTAAATATTGCTGGTTGTCCAATCAATGATGTTAACTAGATGTTATTTTGGAGTACTAATTTATGATTGTGATTGATGATGCAAAAACTAAAACCATGTCCCTTTTTCATACACAGGGAAGTCTCAGCCAGGAGGTGGCCGGGTCGAGCCGGCTGGCTGATCTGCAGGTCCCTCCCCTACACCTGGAAAGGGAAAGTGGCAGGAGGAGGAGTGCCCTAGAGGAGGCTGGCAGAGGACTCTTTCGGAGGGCTACAGAGGTCCTGGGAGCACCACACACTGTGGAGGAGGACATTGTTGCCACCATTGCCTATAAAATGCAGAGGATGGAGGAGGGCCAACAAGCTATGTGTGAGTCGCTCATATTGGAGGCTCTTAACAAAGGTATGAGGGGCCTAAATACAGCTCAGACACACCTTTGCGATGGTCCTCCTCCTCCTCCTGCAGGTCCTCCTCCTCCTCCTCCTGCAGGTCCTCCTCCTCCTTCTCATCCAGGTCCTCCCAGTCCTCCTCCTCCTCCAGGTCCTACTCCTCCTCCTGCCACATCTCCAACAGCACAGCCACAGCCCGGAAGGAAGCGTGGAAGGAAGACCAGAAAGTGAGGACCCTGGATCCAGTCTGGTCGGCCAAAAGATGCAGCCTCTTGTGGTACCACAGCCTAGGGACACAGATGTCATCTGCTGCTTTCCAGATCTCTGCAACTTCTGGACCAGACTGCACTCCCTTACATATGGACTCCTCAGGCCACCAATTTTGATGTTCAAGAATTGATGTCTGCCCTGGGGGTCCCAGGCTTCGCTAATTTCTCCTGTTGATCCAGTGTTGCCTCCCTCTTTGTTTGGTTCTGATCCCTTAATAAAGGATTTTTGTTTTGAATTATACTCTCCTATGTGTTTTACTTCAAAAAGGACAGTTTTTTTTGTGAGGATTCAGGTACATTTACATGTGAAATTAACAAGGGACACCAACACCAAACAATCTCCTTGAGATTAAATAAGAAAAGATATAAATGGTGTTGGGGTAACTTGACACACGAAACACACACAAAAATATTCTGGAGTAAAAATAAAAATAACATTGAACAAAGATCAGCCTTGAAAAAATACAAACATTAAATCTAAAAAAAAAAAGGCTTAAAATCCCCCAAAAAAATTAAATAAAAAAAAAAAAATTCTGTCAGATGTGACAACTAATAACAATATATTCAGGGAATCCCAATAAAAAAACAAAAATAAAACTTTGTGAGAAGTGTGTGTGAATATGAGCAGCAAAACTACTTAATTCTTGTCACATTATAAAGAAGAAGAGAGTGCGCTGTATTAAACCATTTTTGACATTGCAGCGTGACGAAAGTGCTGTATCCATTGCGAACGGTAAGTTTACCAGAACTAGCTGTTCCGTGCCGGAATTTTTTCTGAGCATGCGTGGCACTTTGTGCGTCGGAACAGGCCACACACGGTCGGAATTGACGCGATCGGATTTTGTTGTCGGAAAATTTTATCTCCTGCTCTCCAACTTTGTGTATCGGAAAATCCGATGGAAAATGTCCGATGGAGCCCACACACGGTTGGAATTTCCGACAACGCGCTTGATCGGACATTTTCCATCGGAAAATCCGACCGTGTGTACGGGGCATAAGTCTTAGACCCTATATTAGGCCTAACCCACATAGAACAGTCGTTAACAACCAATAGTTTAACAGTGTCCACACTTCATACAAACGAAGACACTCCTAAGATTAAAATGCCCCCCAGTTAGGTTTACCCTGACCCTTTCTCTTTCTCCTTTCTTCATCTTCTTTCCTCCTTTTATACATATAATTAGTTATTTCTTCTTAAACAAAACTAACCCCTCTAGCCCACTCCTTTCCTCTGCTCTTCATACTTGTAGTACTTCATACTTTATACTTTCTACACTACTTTTTACCCCTGCAAAGCTTAGTGTCATCTGCAAAGACTGAAATAGTACTTTTATTCCCAGACCCTATATCACAGGGCTATGCAATTAGCAGACCTCCAACTGTTGCGAAACTACAAGTCCCATCATGCCTCTGCCTCTGGGTGTAATGCTTGTGGCTTTCAGAGTCTTGCTATGCCTCATGGGACTTATAGTTCTGCGACAGCTGGAGGTAAACTAATTGCATATCCCTGCTATATCATATATAAATATATTAAAAAGCAAGGGCCCCAACACTAAACCTTGGGATACACCACTGATAACCCTAGACCATTCAGAGTATGAATCATTAACCACTACTCTGAGTACAGTCTTTCAGACAGTTTTCTATCCTAGAGTTGGGCCGAACACCCCCATTCGGGTCGCGCCAGAACTCTCGAACAAAGTTCGGACACAAACTCTAATAAAGTCTATGGGACCCGAACTTGAAAAATCAAAAGTTCCCATTTTGAGGACTTATATGCAAGTTATTGGTCATAAAAAGGGTATGAGGGCCTGGGTACTGCCCTGGGGGACATTATCTCACAAAAGTGAGTACACCCTTCACATTTATATAAATATTTTATTATATCTTTTCATATGACAACACTGAAGAAATTACACTTTGCTACAATGTGTAATTTTTCTGTCCCCTCAAAATAACTCAACACACAGCCATTAATGTCTAAACTGCTGGCAACAAAAGTAAGTACACCCCTAAGTGAAAATGTCCAAATTGGGCCCAAAACATCAATATTTTGTGCATTTTTTTTTACAGCACTGCCTTAACCTTCTTGGGCATGGAGTTCACCAGAGCTTTACAGGTTGCCACTGGAGTCCTCTTCCACTCCTCCATGAGGACATCATGGAGCTGGCAGATGTTAGAGACCTTGCACTCCTCCACCTTCTGTTTGAGGATACTCCACAGATGCTCAATAGGGTTTGGGTCTGGAGACATGCTTGGCCAGTCCATCACCTTTACCCTCAGCTTCTTTAGCAAGGCAGCGGTCGTCTTGGAGGTGTGTGTTTATGGTTGTTATCATGTTGGAATACTGCCCTGCTGCCCAGTCTCCGGAGAGAGGGAATCATGCTCTGCTTCGGTATGTCACAATATATGTTGGCATTCATGGTTCCCTCATTGAACTGTAGCTCCCCAGTGCTGGCAGTACTCATGCAGCCCCAGACCATGACTTTCCCACCACCATGCTTGACTATAGGCAAGACACACTTATCTTTGTACTCCTCACCTGGTTGCCTCCACACATGCTTGAAACCATCAGAACCAAATAAGTTTATCTTGGTCTCATCAGACCACAGAACATGGTTCCACTAATCCATGTCCTTAGTCTGCTTGTCTTCAACAAACTATTTGCGGGCTTTCTTGTGCATCATCTTTAGAAGAGGCTTCCTTCTGGAATGACAGCCATGCAGACCAATTTGATGCAGTGTTTGCCATACGGTCTGAGCACTGACAGGCTGACCCCCCCACTCCTTCATCCTCTGCAGCAATGCTGGCAGCACTCATACGTCTATTTCCCAAAGACAACCTTTGAATATGACGCTGAGCTGTTGCACTCAAGTTCTTTGGTCGATCATGGCGAGGCCTGTTCTGAGTGGAACCTGTCCTGTTAAACCGCTGTATGGTCTTGGCCACTGTGCAGCTCAGTTTCAGGGTCTTGGCAATCTTCTTATAGCCTAGGCCATCTTTATGTAGAGCAACAATTTTTTTTTCAGATCCTCAGAGAGTTCCTTGCCATGAGGTGCCATGTTGAACTTCCAGTGTCCAGTATGAGAGAGTGAGAGCAATAACACCAATTTTAACACACCTGTTCCCCATTCACACCCGAGACCTTGTAACAATAATGAGTCACATGACACCCCTAGTGGAAAATGTCCAAATTGGGACCAATTAGCCATTTTCCCTTAGGGGTGTATTCATTTTTGTTGCCAGCAGTTTAGACATTAATGGCTGTGTGTTATTTTGAGGTGGACAGCAAATTTCCACTGTTATATAAGCTATACACTCACAACTTTACATTGTAGCAAAGTGTCATTTCTTCAGTGTTGTCACATGAAAAGATATAATAAAATGTGAGGGGTGTACTCACTTTTGTGAGATACTGTATCAATGCAATTTTTTTTTTGTTTAAATAGTTTTTTCAAAAGAGCAGCGATTTTAATGATGCTTAACCACTTGCCGACCAGTCGCCACAGTTATACTGCGGCAGGGCGGCTCTATTGCGCAAATTGCCGTACCAGTACGGCGCTTTGTGTAATAGATACAGTGGGTGCAGCTGCAATTTCTGCCGTCCACCCGCGATCACTCCACAGAGAGCCAGAATGGGGATCTGCCAGTGTAAACAAAGCGATTGCGATTTTTTTTACAAAAAAAAGGGAAGCAGAATACATATTGGCCTAAACTGATGAAGAAATTCGTTTTTTTAACTTTTTTTTTTTTTGGATATTTATTATAACAAAAAGTAAAAAATATTGTTTTTCTTTCAAAATTGATAGTCTTTTTTTGTTTATAGCGCAAAAAATAAAAACCGCAGAGGTGATCAAATACTACCAAAAGAAAGCTCTATTTGTGGGAAAAAAGGACCTCAATTTTGTTTGGATACAATGTCGCACGACCGCACAATTGCCAGTTAAACCGACGCGGTGCCATATTGCAAAAGATGGCCTGGTCATTAGGGGGGTAAATCCTCCTGGGGCTGAAGTGGTTAAAGTGAAACAATAATAAAAAGGAAAATTCCTTTAAATATAGCGCCTGGAGGGTCCTCTTAGTCTGCCTGTAAAGTGGGGCATCTGTTCAATGTGTAGAACCTCCTGCAGCAAAACTGACATATATTAAGAAAAAAGATGACATTTGAATTGATTTTCCCTGCAAGCTTTCTTTGTTTTGTAAACAATGGCTTGGGAGCACAGTCTGTATGATGAGGCCACCTTTTAGTGCACTCGGAACAAGATTAGAGAATTTTTGGATAAATTCTGGTGTCTCTTTGGCAGACTTTTTGGATGAAAATAACAAACTTTTGCACAACAGTGAGCAAGCCTTATGTGAAGAAGCCAATTATAGTACTCAGGCCAGAATTAACAATTTTTTTAGATAAAGTCTGCTATCTCTTCCGTAGACTTTGGATAGAAGTAACAGGTGCGGAAAAATTGGGCTCTGGGTGTTGATGGTGTCTTCACTCCAGAACCCTATAAAGGTACTCTTGATGCAAGCAAGAATTGGCCTTGGTATAAAAAAAAATTGAAATTTGATGCCCCTGTCAAACAGTTGCAGAAAACTTGGTCTTTGGCGGTTGATGGTGCCTTCATGCTGTAATCTTCTAGAGATACTCTTAATGAAAGCAAGAATAGGCCTTGCTGTAAAAAATTTAAATTTGATGTACCTGTCAAACAGGTGTGGTAAAAATGGTCCTTGGGTGTTAATTGTGCCCATGAAACCTATATCAAAAAATAACTTTAACATAAAATCAACACCCAAACAGCTAAGCAGCCTAGACAGTCTTGCAGAGATTTGAGATCCCAATAACACAATCAGTGACATCAGGGGCTTGATAGCTGCTGTTGATCCAGGACTGAATCATTTTGAGAAATGTCAGTCGGTCAACAGAGTCTGTGAACAGACACGCTCTTTTATCTGTCACAAAACCTGGATGCAGGACAGTCCAGCAGCTCAATTGCATACTGGGCAAGTTCTGGCCAGTGGTTTATTCTTATGACCCAGAAACCCAGTTGATCGTCTACTGAAAAGCTCTCCATGCCTGTTTTCACCGCAAGATAATCTTCCACCATATGATGCAGACGCTGCCAATGAGATCTTGAAGCTGACAGCTGTTTTGCTTGCGTCTATCTAGTAAGATTGATGTAGCACCCTGGAGTTTAGGCAGGGTTGCGCCTCACAAATTTACTTGCCAGGAATAGTCATCTTGGTTAATTGTTAAAGATCCATTAATTTCCCCCTAAGTTTGGCCTGGTTTCACGTTCCTCTTCTACCACTAGGTGGCCGGGTAGTTGGTGGTACTAGCTATGAGAATAGCAACGCAAGGTCAGATCATGAGTATATGGGGCATCTCAGCCAATGGGCAAGGGTTTTCTTGAATCCCTTGGCCTGCTGGCAGAACCTATATATTTGGGTGGAGTCAGGTCATCTGTGTTCTGTGCCACCTGGACGGCTGTCTGGGTGTCAGAAACCATGAACCAGACCGAGACAGAAGTACAATAAAATCACACTTGTTTATTAATAAAAATAAAAAGGTAAATAGAGTAAGCGTAGTCAAAGCATAGCCAGAGTCCAGTAACTGGATTGGGTAGTCAGCCAAGCCAGAGTTCAGTAACCAGATTGGGTAATCAGCCAAGCCAGAGTTCAGTAACCAGATCGGGTAATCAGCCAGGCTAGGAGTCAGGGATCCAAGTAGAGGAAGAGCAAGCAGGATAAGGAGCCAGAAGGGATGTCAGCAAAGCCAGTCTTTAAACAGGAACGCAGGAGATGGTTTCTTGTGATGTGACCAAGACCAAGGCAGGAATGAAGTGAGCTGGAGATCTTTAAGTAGGCGGGACTGACGAGCAGATCCACAACAGGTGGTTAACTGTGGAGAGAGATGAGAGCTGGCAATTAGCCGACAGCTGAGCGGCCAGCTCAGAAAAGAAAGGGCTGAGCCAGCCCTGACAGTACCCCCCTCCTCAAATGACCCCTCCCCCTCGGAGGACCACCGGGCTTGAGGGGAAAACGTCTATGGAAATCACGGAGGAGGGCAGGAGCATGTACGTCCGAGGATGAGACCCAGGAGCGTTTCTCCGAACCGTACCCCTTCCAATGCACCAGGTACTGTATGCGCCCATGGAACCTACGTGAGTCAACAATGGATTATACCTCATACTCCTCATGGTTCTCATCCTGTATAGGGTGAGGACGTAGCACCGAGATGGTAAAGCGGTTGCAGACCAATGGTTTCAATAAGGAGACATGAAACACATTTGAGATGCGCATACTAGGAGGAAGGTCCAACACATAAGCCACTGGGTTAATCCTGCGAAGGATTAATATATATATATATATATTTTTTTTTCCCCATTAAAATCTCCGCTGGAGGCCTGTTCTACCTAGCAACTAATTATGCGATCAGACCACTGAACATGTGGGTCCGACAGCGGGGACACGATTGGCCGCAGCTATGGCTAAACCTTCTATAAAGGACGTTGGGAGTGCCAAGATGGCAGCGCCTCCGATGACGTCCGTGTGACGAAACGCGTAAGGCGGGACTATCTTGGCACGCACAACGTCATTTCCGCGGATCGTGGTTCCGGAACTCGGACCGGTGGAACGCAAGCGGCGGTTCACACTGACGCTGCGGCCCCGGACTACAGGGAGAGCATAGGAGACTGTGTACTCCCCCTCCTAGCTTTGTTATACTTTCTAACACTTTCTATCGCTAGTGTGTCTCCAGCTTATAGCGACTGGACTGTTTTTTATGCAAATAAATAGATATCTTTTGGAAAACAGAATCACGCTATGTGGATATTTTTCCTCTAAAACATTTTTTTCAAGCGGATATTGAGTGGGGTCTTCTAATATTAAGGGACAGGAAGTCCCCACCTCTCAGTGTACACAGCTGCGTTTTAAGAATGGGATGCGTGGAAGAAAACTGACATCTCTTGAACTGGAGTGAGAGGACCAGCATTACACGCTCGTACCCCTGCAGGGCTGGAGCGCTCTGGTGAGTGCAACCACATTGGGGGGACCACTGGTTGTCAAAGCACGGCACTTTATTATTTAAGAAGATTTTTTTGCACAATTGTTATGAACTTTTCTTGCACCAAACAATATATGATTTTGCGATTTTTAGCTGCGATTTGGACACATTATTAATGTTTTTTTTGCTTATAAATTAGTGCACGTTTATACAGTGTTGGTTATGAACTTTTCTCTTACCAAACAGCATATGGTTTTGTGATTTTTTTAGCTGCGATTTGGACACATTATCAAGGAATTTTTATTGTTTATAATTATTGTACATTTACACATTATTGGTGGATGATTATTGTTCTTGGACATTTATTGTTTTTTTGGCACTTTATCACTTTATATATATTTATGTATTTATGGTATTTAGAGATGCTGCTTGACATTTGCGATTCTTGGCACATATAATATTAATTTCCACCGGATCAAGATGTTTTTGCACTAACACAAGGGTATATATATATATACAAAAAAAGTTTATTGGAAAATTTTTTGGATCACACCAAAGAATTTCACACGTTTCATTTTTACACTTTTATTTACACATTTTTATTTCTTGTTAATTTTTTATTTACACTCCTAAACACAGCGCCACTCCCTATCCTTTGATTTATATATCTTGGGGGATCACTTAGGTGTTCCCTTCCTATCTAGGGGGGCTGCAGGTGTGAGTCAGTCCACGAGCGCGGATCCGTTGATATATTCATCCTTGATGGAATCCGAGAGACCATGAGAAAAAGCAGCCATGAGGGCCTCATTGTTCCAAGCAACCTCTGCTGCCAAAGTACGGAACTCAATGGCGTAGTCGGCAACAGTTCTCGTACTCTGTTTGATGGACACGAGGCACTTAGCAACAGAAGCGGAGCGTGCGGGAATGTCAAATACCCTTTTAAAGGAGGCCACAAACTCTGGGTAACTTAGGTTGCGTATCCCATAGAGGGTTAGCCCAGGCCAAGGCTCTCTCAGAAAGCAAAGATATCACAAACCCTAGTTTGCTTCTGTCCGTGGGAAACGCCTGGGGCAGCATCTCAAAGTATATCTCAACTTGGTTGAAAAACCCTCTACATTGAACTGGATCGTCCCCAAATTGATGGGGAAGCGGAGCGGAACCAGACATACCCCTTATAGAGTTAATACTCAAGACGGGTGCCTGCACAGACACTGGCGCAGCAGCAGCCTGCAACTCAGGTTGTACCGGAGCAGCCACACAGGGGGATTCCAGGTGAGCCGTGCGACTCAGGAGCGTTTGTAACGCCATCGCAAACTGATCCATGTGGTGATCTTGCTCATCCAATCTGGAAAAAATATTACCAACAAGTGGATTAACTGTATCTTCTGAATTTATGGCCTTTGCCTACTGTCAGAAACCATGAACCAGACCGAGACAGAAGTACAGTAAAATCACACTTAAATAAAAAGGTAAATAGAGTAAGCGTAGTCAAAGCATAGCCAGAGTCCAGTAACCATATCGGGTAGTCAGCCAAGCCAGAGTTCAGTAACCAGATCGGGTAATCAGCCAAGCCAAAGCTCAGTAACCAGATCGAGTAATGAGCCAGGCCAGAAGTCAGGGATCCAAGTAGAGGAACAGCAAGCAGGATAAGGAGCCAGAAGGGATGTCAGCAAAGCCAGACTTTAAACAGGAACGCAGGAGATGGTTTCTTGTGATGTGACCAAGGCCAAGGCAGGATTGAAGTGAGCTGGAGATCTTTAAGTAGGCGGGACTGACGAGCAGATCCACAACAGCTGGTTAACTGTGGAGAGAGGTGAGAGCTGGCAATTAGCCGACAGCTGAGCGGCCAGCTCAGAGAAGGAAGGGCTGAGCCAGCCCTGACACTGTGTGGATGTGTGTTGTATTGCCCGGGCTGCTAGGCTGGAGATTGGGCCTATCCCGGGCACATCTGGCTACTAGGCTATCTGAGGGCCTATCTAGAAGCAAGAGAGCAGTGCAGAGTTGGGACTGTGGCTTGTGGTCCAACCAATAGTGACGGTTCTGCCAGCCAGAGAACCTGTCGTGGTCGGAGGTAGAGGGGAAGCTGTAGCCAGTAAGGGACTATCCTCCTAATTACCAGGGACCACAGTGAGTAACTGAAGCAAGTACTGGAGCAGCATTCTCACCAACCAGGGACGGTGAAGAATTGGGAAACTTCAGTGGGTATCAAGCCAGGGACCCAGCCAGCAGAGGTGATGCTTGCAGAGCAGCCTTGTGTGTCAAGTAGGGATGAGCCGAACACTCCCCGGTTCGGTTCGCATCAGAACTTGCGAACAGACAAAAAATTTGTGCGCACATGCGAACACTGTTAACCGCTTGCCGCCCGCCATCTGTCATATGATGGCCAGGCGGTGTGGCTCTCGTTCTGGGAGGGCGTCATATGACGCCCTGCCCTTTAAACAGGGAATGCGCGTGATCATGCGCACGCATCCCTGTACCCTCGGTGGCGGCGTGTCACGGAGACACCGTTTGCCACCGAGGGGGGTAAACAGCCATTGGGCATGGCTGTTTACCACGTGATCAGCCGTGATGAAGTCACGGCCGATGACAGCTGGTACCGCCCCATTGTGCACAGAGCATGCGCGCGATCGGGAGCGCGCATCGAGTGCAAGTCGGTGGCGGCGTGTTCCCGGGAACACTGCTCGTCACCGATTATGGTAAACAGCCATTGGCCGGCGGCTGTTTACCATGTGATTGGCTGTGATCCTTTCACAGCCGATCACTAAATGTAAACACAGAGCGGTAACTACCTGTTACCAGCTCTTCTCTCCTCACACACCGTTTCCAGTGTGAGGAGAGAAGAGCTAGGAGCAGTGAGTTACCGATCTGTGTCTGTATTGTACTGCACAAGCACAACACTTGTCCCATCGCCCCCCCAATTGTCATCTGTCACCCAACAGTCATCACAGTCACCCCATAAAGTGCACCTGTCACATAAGACTGCCATCAGTGACCGTCAGTGGTGCACCTGTCAGCCATCACCTGTCACCCATCAGTGACCGTCAGCCGTCACCCATCAGTGACCGTCAGCCGTCACCTGTCAGCCATCACCCATCAGTGACTGTCAGCCATTACCCGTCACTCGTCAGTGATGTCAGCCATTACCCATCACCCATCACTGACCGTCAGCCATCACCCGTCACCCATCAGTGACCATCAGCCATCACCCGTCACCCATCAGTGACCATCAGCCATCACCCGTCACCCATCAGTGACGTCAGCCATTACCCGTAACCCATCAGTGACCGTCAGCCATTACCCGTCACCCATCAGTGATGTCAGCCGTCACCCGTCACCCATCACCCGTCACCCATCAGTGACCATCAGCCATCACCCATCAGTGACATCAGCGATTACCCATCACCCATCAGTGACGTCAGCGATTACCCGTCACCCATCAGTGACGTCAGCCATTACCTGTCACCCATCAGTGACCGTCAGCGGTGCACCCATCACCCATCAGTGACCGTGGCCTGTCACCCGTCTGTGACCATCACCCGTCAGTGACCATCACCTGTCACTGTCCGTGGCCTGTCACCCATCAGTGACCATCGCCTGTCACACCATCATCACCTATCAGTGAACGTCACCTGCCACCCATCTCACAGCCCATCAGTGACCGTCACCTGCCACCTGTCACACAGCCATCAGTGTCATGTCCAAAAGATTATACACCATGAGGAGGTGTTCCAGATCCTCTCCATGACTGATGAGAGCAACGGGGAGTTCTCATCAGATTTCAATTCTGATTCCAAATCAAATTCAGCATTTGAACCCAATAGTGAATTGGCAAATGATCTGGAGGAAGAATGGGTCCCTCCTAAAAGGGCACGGCACTCTGGAAACCAGGATTATATTCCAAGGCCCAGTACCAGCGCTGCCAGCAATAGGTCCCAAGAAAAAAAAAATTCCAGGCCCAGTACCAGCGCTGCCGCCAGCGATAGGCCCAGGAAACAAATGCCCAGTACCAGCGCTGCCGCCAGCGATAGGCCCCAGGTACAAATGCCCAGACCCAGTACCAGTGCTGCCACATCACGCCCGAGTACCAGCACAGGAAATTCAATACCCCCAACTTCTGGAGTGTCACGTCCCCCAAGAGCCAGGGCCTCTATTTATATGCCAGATGGTCTTGCCAACCCAACATGGCTGCCATCTGACTCGGGATCACCAATTATTCCCCCATTCACAGCACAGCCAGGTGTGCAGGCCAACACCCAAAATTTCACAGCGATTGATTTTTTTTATCTGTTTTTGCCCTACACTTTGCTGCAATTCATTGTGGACCAGACAAATTTATATGCCCAGCAATATATTGCCAACAACCCCCAATCATCCTATGCCTGTCTATTTGAGTGGAGAGATCTGAATTTGGAGGAGTTCAAATTGTTTATGGGACTCACCCTAAACATGGGGCTTACAAAAAAAAATGAAGGACATGCCTACTGGTCCACCAACCCCATCCACAACATGTCCATTTATTCTGCCGTAATGGCCAGGTCCCGATACGAAATGATAATGCTCTTTCTTCATTTTAGCGACTACACCCAGTGCCCTCCCCGCAATAATCCAAATTACGACAAATTATATAAACTTCGCCCACTGATAAATTTCTTTTCCCAACAATTTGCAGAGCTCTATGTCCCCGATCAGAATATATGTGTCGATGAGTCCCTGGTACCCTTCTCAGGCCAGCTAGGAATAAAGCAATATATTCCTAGCAAAAGGGCCAGATACAGAGTAAAATTATACAAGCTCTGTGAGAGAGCCACGGGATATTTGTATGCGTTCCGCATATATGAAGGAAAAGATTCCCAGTTCCAGCCCCCTGAGTGCCCGGCCTACATGGGCACAACTGGAAAGATTGTATGGGACTTGGCATACCCACTTCTGAACAAAGGATATCACATATACCTCGACAATTTCTACACTATACATTGCAAAAACCCTGGTAGGTAGCAATTTATCTCATACATTTGGCCGTTTAAAATTCCTATGTAGTCTACACCAAATCCACAGAAAGCCCCCCCCCTTCCTTCAATTCATAGAAGAAGTTGTTACGTCCCTCATCTATCACCAAAGACCCCCCCCTTGAAGACCTTCGCTCTGAGGCTGTTTGCCGACTTCATGAGTGGCACTTCCCCTTCAACATTCCACCATCTGAAGCAGGCCGAAGATGGCAAAAAATGTCGCGTGTGCACCAAAAGAGGATTTCGAAAAGATACCAGCTACCATTGTCCCCAGTGTCCCTCCCAACCTGGCCTTTGCATTGGTGAATGCTTCCAACTTTATCATACATGCCTAAAATATTAGCCCATATTTTTAACCATTTCCCCATTTTCATCATCTGTGCTGACCATTTTCCATGCTTCCCCAAATAACCATGCCACTGCCTTCCACGTTAACTGACCCTGGCCTGTTTTTTGACTATGCCTCTGCCTACCATTTGGACTGCTTCCACGTGAACTGACCCTGGCCTGTTTTTTGACTATGCCTCTGCCTACCGTTTGGACTGCTGCCACGTGAACTGACCCTGGCCTGTTTTGTGACTATGCCTCTGCCTACCGTTTGGACTGCCTTCACGTGAACTGACCCTGGCCTGTTTTAGCAACTACGCTTCTGCCCACCACTTGGACTGCTTGCACGTGAACTGACCCTGGCCTGTTTTATGGACTATGCTTTTGCCTACCGCTTGGACTGATCTGTTGCCCTGCTACTGTAGTACACAAGGGTCTCACATATTTGAGGGGCTCCAGAATTGTTTTTCCAGATGGAGAAAATTATTTTTTTTTGTTTTCTCCGGGTTTCAGAAATTCTGGATTAGGGTCTGGAGTAACAGTGTACCAGGACCAATATTATGGCTGTGCTGGCTATCTCTGCCTGGACAATTTCTATGGACTGTGCTGTGCTGACAATATCCTTGTGCTGACTATAGACAATATTCCTGCCTGCTGCCTGGATAATTACTATTGCTGTTGCTAAGCACATCCCTGCCTGATGCCTGGACCACTGCTCTCCTCTGTGGATACTACTAAAAGCACAGATAATGCTTTTTTTTTACCCTTTCCGCGATATCATTTATTTTGGATTGTAATTCTTGGTATGTACATGCTATGTGTTAGAAATATGAAAGGCCTTCAAAAATGATAGGTTGCCAGGAAATGATATATGTCATTTATGCTCCTAGAATGCCTGATGGTGCTACTTGGATGTTGGGCCTCTGTATGTGGCCAGGCTGTGTAAAAGGCTCACACATGTGGTATCGCCATACTCAGGAGGAGTAGTCCTGGTGCTCCAGGGCCTTCAAATGTGTAATAGGTGGTTGAGAAATGAGATGTGTCATTTATGCTCGTAGAACGCCTGAAGATGCTACTTCAATGTTGGGCCTTTGTATGTGGCCAGGCTGTGTAAAAGTCTCACTCATGTGGTATTGCCATACTCAGGAGGAGTAGCAGAATGTATTTTCGGGTGTCCTCTTTGCTATGCACATGCTATATGTTGGAAATATCTGATAAATGGACATCTTTGTGTAAAAAAAAAGCGTTTTAATTTTTTTCCCACATTTTCCAAAAACTTGTGGAAAAAAATGAACCGTTCAAAAGACTCATTATGCCTCATAGATTATACGTTGGGGTGTTTGCTTTCCAAAATGGGGTCATTTTGGGGCAATTCCATTGTCCTGGTGCTCCAGGGCCTTCAAAAATGTAATAGGTGGTTGAGAAATGAGATGTGTCATTTATGCTTGTAGAACGTCTGAAGATGCTACTTCAATGTTGGGCCGTTGTATGTGGCCAGGCTGTGTAAAAGTCTCACACATGTGGTATTGCCATACTCAGGAGGAGTAGCAGAATGTATTTTGGGGTGTCATCTTTGTTATGTACATGATATGTGCTGGAAATATCTGCTAAATGGACAACTGTGTGTAAAAAAAAAAATGCGTTTTCATTTTTTTCCCTATTTTCCAAAAACTTCTGGAAAAAAATGAACCGTTCAAAAGACTCATTATGCCTCATAGATTATACTTTGGGGTGTTTGCTTTCCAAAATGGGGTCATTTTGGGGGCAATTCCCTTATCCTGGTGCTCCAGGGCCTTCAAAAGTGTAATAGGTGGTTGAGAAATGAAGCATAAATGTCACTCGTCACCCGTTACGTAACCCCGCCCCCTTCTGACATCACGGGGAATGCCACAGGGAAGTCCCCGTCAAGTCCTCGTGCATCAGAGGGGCGGGGTCACCGGGTGGCCCCGCCTCCCATTATGTAAGAACCGTCAGAAGAGGAGAAGCGTCACACAGCGGGAGCCTCCCTCAATGCCATCATGGATGCGGAGCGGCCTGAAAAGAAGAAGATGAAGAGAAGAAGATGAAGAGAAGATGAAGAGAAGAAGATGAAGAAAAAGATGAAGAGAGAAGCGTCACACAGTGGGAGCCTCCCTCCATGCCATCATGGATGCGGAGCGGCCCGAGGAGAAGAAGATAAGAAGACGCCAAGGAGGAGATGCCGGACGAGAACACCGGAGGAAGAACCAGAAGAACCAGAAGAAGAAGATGGGGGAAGAAACCAAAGGAAGATAGAAGAAAGAAGTTAGAAGAAAGAAGATGCATTTAAATAAAGGAATTGTCAAAAACTGTCTCTTGTCATTTTTAACATTTTTGACAGTTTTTTTATGAAATGGTAGGGGTACTTTCGTATCCCCTTACCACTTCACACAGGGGGGAGGGCCGGGATCTAGGGGTCCCCTTGTTAAAGGAGGCTTCTAGATTCCAATAAGCCCCCCGCCCGCAGACCCCCACAACCACCGGGCAAGGGTTGTGGGGATGAGGCCCTTGCCCCATCAACATGGGGACAAGGTGTTTTGGGGGGCTACCCCAAAGCACCCTCCCAATGTTGAGGGCATGTGGCCTGGTACGGTTCAGGAGGGGGGGGACGCTCTCTCGTCCCCCCTCTTTTCCTGCTGCCTGCCAGGTTGCGTGCTCAGATATTTTTTATTTTATTTTCAGTTACTTATATGGGTATCACTGCTCCTGAAAAAACGTCAGTTTTTAAAACTTTTTTTTTGCATTGATCTATGTCCCCTGGGGCAGGACCCAGGTCCCCAAACACTTTTTATGACAATACCATGCATATAAGCCTTTAAAAGTAGCACTTTTTATTTATCCCATAGACTTTTAAAGGGTGTTCCGCGGCATTTGAATTTGCCACGAACACCCCAAATTGTTCGCTGTTCGGTGAACTGGTGAACAGCCGATATTCGAGTCGAACATGAGTTCGACTCAAACTCGAAGCTCATCCCTAGTGGTGGCAGAACACGGTAACCCCTCACAGTTACTATTTTTGAGTGCAGGAACGGTCCCTGCTGTTAAATATTATTTCAGAGGCTGCTTGCCCTCTTTTAGTGGCCTGTGAGCGTCTGCCTCTCCTTGGAAGCCTTCCAGACTTGATAGGTATTTCTTTTTTTTTAACACCGTACTACACTGTATTTTATACTGTGTACACCGCCTGAAGTGTATTTGAAACTGTACACACTATATTATATACTGTGTACACCGCCTGCACTGTATTATTATCTACTGTACACCGCTGAATGCACTGTATATATAGGCTACGCTGAATGCAGAGTATATATATATATTATATATATATATATACAATATATATATATATATATATATATATATATATATATATATATATATATATATAAATATATATCAATCAAATACACTGCCACTAACTAACCTGCCTGCCTAATCTAGCTCAATCTCTCTATCTCTGTCCACTATAACGCGCTATACGGGCGCTGTGTAAGCAGCCTTATATAGTGTGGGGCATGGACTTAGTCCCCCTGAGCCATGATTGGCCAAAGGCACCGTTGGCTTGTCCTTGACCTCCGCTTCGGTCTGCTTCATTGGCTTCTATTGAATCGGCTTCTAACCCGCACCCAGACCATGCTATTGCCTGCTTCTTTGTACCTGATCTGTCCTGCCAGTATATGACTCGGCTTGCCTGACTCTGCTTCCTGACACATCCTGCTGTGCCTGCTGTTCTACAGTCTGCTACCATGTCATGCCTCACCTGCTCGCTGTCACCAGTATCAGCCTGCTTTAGTCTGATATCCTCCAGTTGTCCACTAGTCCGTCTGCTTCACTGAAGACTACTGACGACCTCTCCTGCCTGATGCGGATACCCAATCTGCTACTGGCAAGACCTACCTACACCTGACACTCTGCACTCCTGCTCCTTCTGTACACACTACTAGGGGCCCTGAGTCAGAGGTGTAAGAGAGGCCTTCCTCATCATTTCAGGCTCTGCTACCAGGTACGTGATAGGAGCCCTGAGATTAAATGACACAGACTTCATTAGCTTAGAGTGCATATCTGGACCCATCCATTCTGGAAACTTGTTTATTCTAGTTATACAACCTATCTCACTTAACCTGGAAATACCGTCTCCTATTGTTCTCCAGGAGTAGGTATTTTCCAGGTCACTAGAATTAGTGTATACTCGGACTATCCCATCTCTCACGAGGCCTAAAAGTGAAAAATTCACAGTAAACTCTCAGGCTTTTCGCATGGCCTGACGCAACTGTGGATCATGGGTTAACATTCCCATAGCCACGGCTTCCTTGCCTGACAAAACACTGTCCACCCCTTCATTCTACAAATGTAGGAGCCAACTCAATAGGGGTTCACCGGACCTCTGTTTATATTATTTTGCCAGCTCGTGGAGTTCAGTTTGTGTAAACTCCCGTATTTTTTTCAAATTTTACATCTGTGGGGTTGCAATAATGCACCTCCCCATCTGCCATATCCTCGCTATCATGTTGCCCTTTCCAATGCTTAGTAATGGGAGGTCTGGCACACTTTTTCTTTCCCACTAACAGATCATCATCTGAAATATCAACTTCTACCTCCTCATCCTCACTATCATTTGAGAAGAGCACACCCTCACAATCCCAGTTATGGGATGTGACCATGGCACATACCCTGGCTTTACTAACAGATTTTTGGCTCTTCCTTTTCTTTAAGGCATTAATTGATTTGGTCATGAGGGCTGCACACCGCTCTTGCAAATCATCAGCCTGACTAGCAGTTGAACTGCAACTGCTAGCTGGTCTTTCATTGCCTTAATTTCTGCCTCTGCCTTCTCCCTCCTTTGGGATTCAGTATAGAGAGCATGAAGAAAGTACCAACCTACTGTGGACACTGTCCTCTTCTCTGCTTTATTTCAATCCAACTCCTTAAGGCTAAAATATACAAAATGATCTGAGACTTTATCACCCCAAGTCTTATTCAAGAGAGAAGCCTACTTTGCAAATTCTTTAGCAAGAGGCTTCCACTCATTGTCTCTGCTCCAAGCTGCACACTCCCTTATGGACACCAGAAACCTCTGCAGCCTTGCTTTTCCTAAACAGCTTATGCAGCATGTTTTACCTAGCACAAGCTACATAACACACCACAGAAAACAGGTCTGCTTCAGTTGAACTTTAGCGCAAAATGCAGATGAACCCCCAATTGTTTTGCTTTAGCCTATCTAGTAAGGTTACTTGCAGTATAAGCAAGAGAGCTCAGACCTCTGTAGCGTATAAAAGTGCTTTTACTAAACAAAAATGCTTTACATACAAAATTATTACTATATTAAGATAACAATACAGGACTCACAGATATAACAAGCAAGATGCCTAGAAAATAAGCAGCCTATGGTCTGTAAACAGTAGAAATATGCTTAAAAGTTACTTAACTCAGGTTAGAGTGGGTTCATGATCTGCGAAGCAACGAGGACCCAAGCTTCTATAAGCAGTTGCTGGAGATGAGAAGAAAGCGTCTTCAGGTATAGCTTCTGCTGGTCTGGCACATTCTTTCCTTGGTCTTAAGGCACAAGCTGGACAGGACTTCATAATGCCTTAAAAAAAGTAGAAGCTCCGCTTGTTTGCTTCTTCACCCCCTCCGGTACCACATTTGGCACCTTTGAGGGGGGGGGGAGGGGAACGGGTACCTGATTTTTGATAGGTAACCATCCCCACTTCTAGGAGACCTGGCTGTGGCGAGGTTCCCCGGAAGTTCAGCCCCCCTCCTCCTTCCTCCACTGCTGGGCCAGTTAGAAAGCGCAGCGTGCTTCGCACATGCGCAGTAGGGATTTGGCCGTGATGTTAAAAGGCTTCACTGCCAGTTTCCCTTACCACGAATTTCAGTGGCAGCACCCAAGAGCCAATCGAAAAATCAGCTGGGGTGACGACATTGTGGGATTCCTGGACAGGTAAGTGTCCTAATATTAAAAGTCAACAGCTAAAGTATTTGTAGCTGCTGACTTTAGATTTTTGGAGAGGGGGCTGGAGCTCCACTTTAAGACCAAGGAAGGTCTGTGCCAGACCATAAGAAGCTATACCTGAAGACTCCTTTGCCTGATCTCTAGCAACTGCTTATAGAAACGTGGGTCCTCGTTGCTATGCAGATCATGAACGCACTCTAACCTGAGTTAAGTAACTTTTAAGGGTATTTCTACTGTTTACAAACCATAAGCTGCTTATTTGCTCGGCATCTTGCTTGTTATATCTGTCAGTCCTGTATTGTATTCCTAATATTGTAATAGTTTTGTATGTAAAGCATTTTTGTTTAGTAAAAGCACATTTATACACTGCAGAGGTCTGAGCTTCCTTGCTTATACTGCAAAGAAACTTTACTAGATAGGCACAAGCAAAACAACAGCCCTGGGAGCTGAGGACAAAAAAAATTTGAAATGCATAACTGAGGCGGCCCCCTTCTCCACCGCTTCTCCTTTGACCAACAGAAGCCTCGAACCTAGCTTTTCCGTGAGACTGTAACCTACCAGAGACTGTAAAGGTATTACATGAACTCCTCTTTAAGCTGTCCTCAAGATACTTCCTCCTGTGCTCCCTCTGCAAGCGCAGGATGCTTTCTGAGACTTTCTCCTTGTAACGGTGGTCTAAGAGGGTTGCCAACCAATAATGATCCTTCTCCATCATGCCACAAATTTGTGGGTCCTTTCGCAGCCTTTGAAGAATAAGGGAGTCCATGCACCGCAAGTATGCGGAGGCATGAGAAGCAGAATCCTCGGGTCATTGAGGATTACAGTATCTGGAACTGCCCCCTCCCAGCTAAGAATTACTCCCTAGGTTTCTGGGGACTAAAACTATCTCTTACAGTTTGACGTGTCTTCCTCTGCTTCTATGCCTCCAAGACTACCAGAATCCTCCTCCTCCCTCTCCTGTGGCGTTGCAAGAGGAAAGGAAGTCCTCCTCTTCCTCCCACTGCTCTGCCTCAAGTGTCCAGCCCATAATGCCTCACAGAGTATGCTCTAGCAGGAACAGTGCATGCATCCTTTATCAGCAACCATTGGCGTGGGGAAAAAAAGCAGAGCTCTCCTGAGCCTGTCCTTGTGTCATACTCACATAGGTACTCGTTGATGGCCCTCTGCTGCATGTGCAGCTGCTGCAGCATTGCCAAAGATGTGTTCCACCTGGTGAGTATTCCTTCATATTTCCATTGCACCCGTTCCTGGTATAAGCTCTCATGCCTGACAAAGGGGTCCTGCATGACTCCAAAACGTTGCACCTTTCTTGTGTTGTGATCATGCAAAAAAACACCCTTTGGACGCCACTTTGTGCTGATCCTTGGTGTGCTGGCAAATATCTACGTTGCCACCTGGTGAGTATGTCACAAATCAGGCGGTTTACAGGGCAGAAGGAATTCCTGCTGAATTTAAGCCAACTGAACACTGGCTATGTAACTGCCTGAAATGGCTACAGATTCTTCTGGCCTACCTTAGAAGATCTTGCAAGCCTGGGTACCTGTTTAAGAAAGGTTGCACCACTAAATTGAGGACATGTGCGAGGCATGGCACATGTGTCCACTTTCCCTGTCAAAGAGCGGACAGAAGGTAAGTGCCATTATCACACACCACCATTCCTGGCTCAAGCTTCCATGGCGTGAACCACCTCTGGGCCTGCCCCTGCACAGCTGAAATAATCTCTGCTCTGGTGTGGCTCCTGCTCCCTAGACAGACAAGCTGAAGCACTGCATGGCATCTTTTAGCCTGACTAGTTGAATAGCCCCTTGAATGCTTGGGGGTACTAGTGGTTCATAGGACAATTCAGCAGAGGAGGACATGGAGGAGGAGGAGAAGGGGTGGAACTGACAGAGCTGGCATCATCACCACCAGCTGTATGGAGACGTGGGTGTAAAACAAGCTCCAGCACTGAGCCCTGTCCTGCATCCTTCCTAATTTCAAGCAGAGTTACCCAGTGTGCTGTGAGCAAAATATATCGTCCCTGACCATGCTTGCTGGACCACGTGTCAGCAGTAATGTGGACCTTGCTGCTTACTGCCTTGCACAACAATGCCAAAACATTGCCTTCCACGTGATGATGCAGAGCTGGAATGGCCTTACCTGCAAAGAAATAGAAACTGGGATCCTGCCATTGTGGCACAACATATTCAGCAAATTCACGGAAGGGGCAGAATCCACCAGACGGAAATTTAGGAGTTGTAAAGCCAGCAATTTGGACAAGCTGGAATTTAGACGCTGGACATGTGGGTGGCAAGGAAAGGAGTTTTGTTTTTTTTCGATGCAGAAGCTCGGGCAGAGAAATGTGCCTGCTATTCTCTACAGCTGGTGGTGTGCTGCTGGCAGATGTGTTGCAAGGGCCTGTGACGCCCTTTGCTATACTATCATCCCTGTCAGTGGAGGCTGCTGAGAGGTCATGAGATATAGCAGGAGTAGACATGAAAGGTGAGGATTGAGGAGGAGAAGAATTGTGTCCCTTGGGTGTGGCTTTCAGATGCTCTTGCCAACAGGCTGAGTGGTGAAAAGTTAAATGCTTTGACAAGCATGTGGTACCCAAAGGTTGGTGTTTTTGCCACGCTTGACCTGCTTGACTAACACACTACACTTACACTACACTATACTGACACACTACAGTATACTGACACACTATACTGACACTATACTCACAGTACACTATATTGACACACTATATTCACATTATACTAACACTACATTAACACTCTACGCTCAGAGTCACAATAAGTGAACACACTAACTCGCTAGTAGCAAACTGAGCCCTGCTTCATCTATCCCCACTCCAACAACACACTGCAAAAGGTTCCTATGGGAAGGAATCTTTTATAGTGTGTGTGTGTGTGTGTGTGTGTGTGTGTGTGTAAGTGCATTGCTTCATCCAATTAGGGCCATAGAATGCACTGTGCAGCGTATTGTGGGGTGCTCGAACATCCCACTGAGCGCACAGCAAATTTGGGTGTTCGCCGAACGGGTAAACAGGCAATGTTCAGTGTTTAATAGTGTTGGACGAACGGTTCAGGCCAAGCAAAAGTTTGGCCTGAACTGTTCGCTCAACACTATTAAACATTGTACTACGTTAAAGGGTGGCACAATGGTGTAGTGGGTAGCACTCTCGCCTAGCAGTAAAAAGGGTCCCTGGTTCGAATCCCAACCACGACACTACCTGCCTGGAGTTTGCATGTTCTCCCTGTGCCTGCGTGGGTTTCCTCCGGGTACTCCGGTTTCCTCCCACACTCCAAAGACATGCTGGTAGGTTAATTGGCTTATGTTCAAAAAATAAAAATTGGCCCTAGTATATGAATGTGAGTTGGGGACCTTGGATTGTGGGCTCCTTGAGGGTAGGGTGTGATGTGTGTGATGTATGTGTGGAGTGCTGCATAAATTGACGGCGCTATATGGGTACCTTAAATAAATAATACAAATAATAAAGGAGAATCTTAATGCGACACAATGTATAGGAATAGGGACAATTGTAGATACACACTCACTCAGGATGGACTGGTGTCTTTATTCAACCTTACTAACTATGTAACTGACACTCTACACTCAGAGTCACAATACCACGCTAGTAGCAAACAGAGCCCTGCTCTATCTTTCTCCACTTTCAACAACATATTGCAAAAGGTTCCTGAGGGAAGGTACCTTTTATAGTATGGGGTGGGACTATGAGCACTGAGCCATGATTGGGCAAAGTCATCATGACTTTTTTCAATCATGGTTCTGACTGTGCTCTGTGCCCTGATTGGGCAAAGCCTTGCACCTGACCAGTGGTCAGGTGTATTGCTTCATCCAATTAGGGCCTTGAATTGCGCAGTGAATTGAAGGGAATTGTATGGCATTTTGGAGGGAGAACATCCAGACGAGCACTCAGCTAATTTGGGTGTTCACCGAACAGGCGATGTTCGGGCCGAACTTTTGCTCGGCTCGAACTGTTTGCCCAACTCTATTCTATTCATTTACAAATTGATTTCTCCAAGCCTGTAGACTTTACCTTACAGTCGTGTCAAACGCTTTTGCAAAATCCAAGTATACCAGGTCCACAGCCACCCCTCTGTCCAAGGTTTTGCTTACCTCCTCATAAAAAGAAATTAGATTTGTCTGACAACTTCTATCTTTTATGAATCCATGCCAACTTTTGCTTATTTTTTTTTCTAGCAAAAACGCATCTATGTGGGCTTTTATTAAACTCTCCAGTATCTTCCGAATAGAAGTTAAACTACAGTTCTATAGTTACTTGGTAATGACTTTGACTCCTTTTTAAATATAGTCACAAAGTTGGCCTTATGTCAATTCAGTGGTACTATGCCAGTCATTAACCAGTTCCTAAAAATTAGAAACAATGGCTTTGAAATTACAGAGCTCAATTCTTTTAGGATCCGTGAGTGTATGTCATTTGGTCCAGGTGCCTTATTCACCTTTATTCTGTTCAAATATTTCAGGCTAGATCGACTCAAATGACCACACAGGTGGTCTCACCAAGCATAGGGGATGTTAAGGTCTCCCAACAACCTATACCGGCATCTGTAATGTTGGCTAGATTTTCACCTATTTATGTCTGGTTCACTCTGTCGCAGTCACACAGTTCTGGTCACATCTGTGCAGGGGAGGAGAAAAGCCACCCAGATGATGGAACACAGCGATAACAGCTTTAATTTCAATTGCGGTGTTCTCGCCGCTCAACGTCACGTTGAGTGTGGTCATTTGAATCGATCTAGCCAACATTACAGATGGCGGTATAGGTTGTTGGGAGACCTTAACATCCCCTATGCTTGGTGAGACCACCTGTGTGGTCATTTGAGTCGGTAAGGAGCCTCATTAATCACTCGGGTGCATTTAACTATTGGGAGACTGGATTCTTTTCATCACAATTCTTGGATCAGCTTCTTTATTATGCTTATGGACTTTTTTCTTTTTATATGCACTGTGTGTGATGGGACTTTTTCATACATCTGTTTTTTTCAATTATTGTGATTAATATCACTTGGATAGTATTTGGCATTTAATATGATTATTTTCACTAATTTTACACTTGGATTGTTTTGGTGAACTAATATATCACTACTTTGTGGCACTGTTTCATAATACATTGCGCTTTATGTATATTCTTTTATATTTTTTCTTGTAGTTTTCCTTTATGATTTTTCACATTATTGCTCAATACAGAACCCATTTTTATCAATTAGATTTCTAGCGCAGCGTTAACCCTTGTTGGTTTTTTATACAATAATAAATAACACATTATCTCCTCCGATTCCGCAACATGTCTGGTTGACGAACGGCCGTTCAGAAAGAGCTGCATCGTTTTTTTATTATTTGTTATTTATTATTGGCCTTGGAGTTATTGCTTTGACATAATTTTTTTGGTTGAATAATGATTTGATTTGGTATATTTTCTATATTTTTGAATGCATAGAATGCACATTTTATTTAAGTTCTATTGGCAGATAGCATGTCTAATTTTTTTTTTTTTAATGCACAATAAAAAAATAGTGGAGAATAATACTTGGCTATGTGTTTTACTTCAAATGACAGTTTGGGAGTAGGCAGTTACATTTTATAAAATACAATGTAGAATTAACAAGGGACACCAGCATCGTTGTATCTTTTATCATAAAAACTACGGGATAATGGTGTTGTGGTAACTTGCCTAAAAAAAAAAAAAAAAAAAAAAAAAAAGCATAATAATATTATTCTTGATATCACTAGAAAAAAAAAGCCTTTGAAACTTCATTTGCAATAACTCCATCAGTATCGCCAGCAAAGCAGCTTCATTATTATCCCATTAAAGAAGAATAGAATTTGTGCTGCATTTGGAGATTTCATAATTTGCCACGTCACGAATGTTGATTCTCCATTATGAACGCTAGTTTACAAGACCGTCTGCTTCTGCTTCTGAGCATGCGTGTTTGTACTTTGGACTTTTGTCCAACGGACTTGTGTACACACGATCTGACAGTCCGACAACAAACATTTGTTGGCGGGAAATTTGAGAACATGCTAGCCAACATTTGTTGGTGGAAAGTCCGACAACAAATGTCCGATGGAGCATACACACGGTCGGACTTACCGCCAACAAACTCACATCCAACATTTCCATCGGAAAATCCGATCGCGTGTACGCGGCATTACTCTCTTTTGCAATCTGTCGCTAATTTTGAATTTTTGTGGATTCGATTTCCTTTTCACACATTATGTAATATTCTTTGTAACATTTAAATGATGGTGTCACTTCATTTTTTTTTTTTTAACCCCTTGCCGACCAGCGCACAACGATATACGTCGGCACAATGGCATGGCTGGGCAAATGGGCGTACCTGTATGTCCCCTTTAAGACGTGTACTCTGTGAGCGTGCCTGTGGGTCCCATGGACTCGATGTCCGCCGTCGTGACATGGAGTGGTAGAACAGGGAGATGCCTATGTAAACAAGGCATTTCCCTGTTCTGCCTAGCAACATGACAGGGATCTACTGCTCCCTGTCATCGAGAACAGTGATCTCTGTCATGTTGTAGTGAGCCTATCCTCCCCACAGTTAGAATCACTCCATAGGACACACTTAACCCCTTGATCGCCCCCTAGTGTTTAACCCCTTTCACTGCCAGTGTCATTTACATAGTAATCAGTGCATTTATATGGCACTGATCGCTGTATAAATGTCACTGGTCCCAAAATAATGTCAAAAGTGTCCGACGTGCCCGCCGCAATGTCGGAGTCATGATAAAAATTGCATATCGCCGCCATTACTAATAAAAAAAATGAATAATAAAAATTCCATAAATCTATCCCCTATTTTGTAGATGGTATAACTTTGCGCAAGCCAATTAATATACGCTTATTGCGATTTTTTTTACCAAAAGTATGTAGAAGAATACATATCAGCCTAAACTGAGAAAGTTATTTTTTTTATATATTTTTGGGGGGATATTTATTATAGCAAAAAGTACAAAATATTGCTTTTTTTTCAAAATTGTCACTCTTTTTTTGTTTATAACACAAAAAAAAAAAACGCAGAGATGATCAAATACACCAAAAGAAAGCTCTATTTGTGGGAGAAAAAGGACCTCAATTTTGTTTGGGTGCAATGTAGCACGACCGCGCAATTGTCAGTTAAAGCGTCACAGTGCCGTATCGCAAAAAGTGCTCTGGTCAGGAAGGGGTAAATTCTTCCGGAGCTGAAGTGGTTAAAAAGCTCTTTTCTTATATATAGCTTTTGTTTAACTTTGGCCGTGAGCCACATAGGTTTTGTTTTTAGCCTTTTAAACTTGTTGCCCATGAGAATATATTTTGCAGTGTGTCTGCATACAGTCTTTTTGAAGAATTCCCATTTCTGTTCTGTGTTCATAAATGCCAATATTCCCTCCCAGTCTAATGCCCCATACACACGGTCCGATTTTCCGATGGAAAATGTGTGATAGGACCCTGTTGTCGGAAATTCCGACCGTGTGTAGACTCCATCACACATTTTCCATCAGATTTTCCAACACACAAAGTTTGAGAGCAGGCTATAAAATTTTCCGACAACAAAATCCGTTGTTGGAATTTCCGATCGTGTGTACACAAATCCGACGCACAAAGTGCCACGCATGCTCAGAATAAATAAAGAGATGAAAGCTATTGGCTACTGCCCCGTTTATAGTCCTGACGTACGTGTTTTACGTCACCGCGTTCAGAATGATCGGATTTTCCGACAACTTTGTGTGACCGTGTGTATGCAAGACAAGTTTGAGCCAACATCCGTCGGAAAAAATCCTAGGATTGTGTCCGACCGTGTGTACGGGGCATTAGACTTTGAAAGCAGCCCTCAGCCTTGGAAAATTTGCTCTCCTAAAGTTCAGTGGTTTTATTTTTTTGGTATGTGCTGGTTGTTTACTGCTAACATTAAATTAAATCATGTTATGGTCACTGCTACCCAGATGTTCTTTTATGTGTAATGCTGTCACTAGCTGTAATGTTGGACAAAGCGGCCCTCTAACATGCCTCAGCTTCCTCTGCATTTCTCTTGCCTGTGCTTGCCTCAAGCAAGTGCTGGGAGCAATATGTAGCCAAGTGCTAGTCTGCAAGGACTAAGCCGTGACTTTGTCAGTAGCTACATGTGCACCAGGAGCAAACAGACAAGCTGGACTTCAATGCACTACTGACTCCCATCAGCAGGGGGAGCAGGAGTGCCAGCAGCACCAATTGGACTGTGAAACTGGTTACAGTGAATGATGACAACTGAAGTACAGGGAGATTTATTGCAGACCCTCATCATCCAATGGACTACATCTCACAGAAAGGTTTGGGGCCAGGAAGGAGAGGAAAAAAATAATCTTCCCAGGCTGCCCATTGAAATGCATGGTCTTTTGCTTTGTGAGACCTGCTTATGGCTAGAGCTGAGGCCTTAGGCATACCACTGTGAGACCAAAGAGAGAAAGCATTGGAGAGCATAGAGACTGGGACTGTGTTACCACTGTCGAGATCTTACTTGCTGCACCTACACTAAAGGAGTATCACTGGGTGAGCCAAGGTCCAGAGCCATGCTGTATCAGGGCAGAGGATTCCTTTTCATGCAGGGGGATTTCCATGCTAGGTCACTGAGTCTAGTGAAAGGGCCTTGCAGTCATTACCTATAGCCACTAGAGAGACTGAGCCCTTAGGAATTGACTAAAAAACTGTCCCAATGCCCATTACTGCCTGAAGGCCTTACTGTAACTGTTCCCATGTGCACCAATGGTACCAATTGGGACCCAACATTAGCCGGCTGAAGATTCAGGACTAAAGACTGCCCATTTACATTTGCCACATAGAGACCTTTGCTAGTTGATTAATACAGGGGTACCACCCAGGGGTATCCCACAGGGCATAATAATTTTCTTTGGGTGCACCTTAAGTAGTTGTAATATCCCTATTCACAACACAGTCAATATTTATATTCTCTGTCTACTGTGATCGTGCTGATTTATGTGTAAATTCCTATGTAGTGATACAGAACTGTAATTTAAGTTGCTTTGGCATAGTGACTATACTTTCTAGCAGGCTGTGCCTAAATCTAGCAATTCCCAAGGTAGTGGAGACGTACCGTAGATTTAGGACCTAAAAATAGCATATGCTACATAGGTCAACATAAGCATTTATTGCCCAATGGCAATGGTACACAGGATCGGTACCCAGGGAAAGTCAACGGTCCTGGAAACTTGCTCCAAGATTATGTGCAAAAACCACACTTCTGCAGATACCACCACCCATATGAATGGAGGCTTACCAAAAGGTTGGGACCCAAAACAGCATATGCTGGATGAGTCAAACAGGCAGGGAATTGCCCACTGGCAATGGAGAGGAGATCCCAAAGATACACTGGAGAAGAAGTCCTGGGGGTGCCTCACCGGGGTACTTCCTCCATGCGGAAATTAAGGATATCCTCGAACATGCCCCACATAGAATAAAAAAGGGGCCATATAGTGTAATACCGTAAAATTATGAATTTTTATTAAAAGACACTTACATTTAGGAAGTAACAAAGCGCTTGTATACAATAAAAAGGCGGCAGTGGAGTCCTCCCGACGCATTTCGTCTCATAGGACTTCATCTGGGGTACTTGCCCACTGCAGCCATACTCCTTTATATAGGCACCAAGACCCCTGTAATGAGAATCCAGCTCCTACAATCACATCATCTGCACTTCCGGGTTCGGGCCAAAATGGCGGACCCGCGTGCGTTCCAAGCCTCATTCCCGTGCGTTCCACCTTCATTAATGAACATAGGTGAAGCTTCCCGATGCAGAGGTATATATATGTTTATGTTCAAATGCATCAGCACCTTTCACTCACTGTAGCTGAAGCCATCAGCGAGCGGAGTGTGATGCAAAATTAGTGTCACCATGCGTTCCACCCGTTATGCGCACGCGCGCGGTGATGACGACATCGCGCCACCACGATATCACCATCCTCCATTGCAGATAGAAATAGTGGACAATAAGTTTAGATTCAATACTTATTTTAAACCCACTGATCGCAACGGTTTTATCCCTGTAAACAGTTGCCATCATAGATCTTGGCTGAGTGCGGTGCCGCGGAGCCAATTTTTGAGGCTCCGCAGGAACTGCACAGACACCGATGGATTTACCGTACAAGCGGGTGTCTTGAAACAAAAATTTGTCGACAAGGGTTACGACATTGCTAGTTTGGACTATGAAATCCAAAGAGCCATGAACATCGAGAGGAAAACTCTGCTTGAAATAAAGCCAAAGAAAGACCCCGATGAAAGATTCAAGTGGGCTATGCTGACATCCTTCTCAATCCAGCATAAACAGATCCAAAATATTGTGAAGAAGCATTGGGAAGTGTTAAGACAGGACAACATTTTGGGTAACCTTATACCAGGGGAGGCCAAAGTCATATTTAGGGGAGCACCATCTCTACAGGGCCGGATAGCCCCCAATGTGATTAACCCTCTGTCCCGTCCCTCCTTTTTTCACAACATGACGGTTTCTACCCATGTAGAAAGTGTGTTGTATGTCAACACAACACTCTAGACAGACGTAAGGTTACAGATTTTACATCTACCACTACTGGGAAAAGTTATACAGTAAAATCGTTCTGCACGTGCAGTACAAGATACATAGTTTACCCTATTACTTGCCCGTGCCGTAAACAGTACATAGGACATACCACGAGAACATTTACTACGCGAGTGGGGGAACATATAGCCCTGATCAAGGGTAGAGACCCTAAACACACAGTACCCAGACACTACAAACAATTTAACAATAGCAATCCTGCTGGGTCCCAATTTATCATCATAGACAAATATGTCCCACCGTGGAGGGGGGGAGCAAGAATCAGGGGGGTTTCACGTCTAGAGATGTTCTGGGCATATGAACTACAGACCTTTTTCCCACAGGGCATGAATGTAGAGGTAGATATCAATGCCTTTATAGATGAATCGTAAAGAGATAGGCGCAGGACCAAATTTTATATTCCATTTTTTATTTTTTCTTTATTTTTTCTTTTTATATTTTTGTTTAGGTAGTCTGTTTTTAATGAGATTACATCAGCGGTACCTCTTTAAATTATATACAAATTATATACATATTTTTTATGATGTATGCTTTATGTTTCAGTTTTGAGAGACTGCACTAGTCACATTGTCTTCAAATTATATGCATATATAGTCACCATAGATATGTGATTTGTTGTACATATGTATATGAGACAGATAGGTATAGGGTGCCATAGATGTGGAGAATCCATCTCCTAAGCTGGTTCATACTTAACATTGCTCTATGGATAAGCTTATTGGGCTAATATATACGGAGATAATAATTGAAACAACACATTTCCGTTTATGGTAATCCCATTGCGATTTAGAACTTCATTCACTGCTTACACTTTATTGACATTTCCGGTCTACAGGATGTCAGTTTTATTTGATCCACCCCCTTTTTTAATTATTGGGCTTTGTTGCCATCACGTGACCTAGAAGCCGCCGTGTGATGGCGCGCGATTGTTGTTGTGGTGTGCGCAGGTGCGGGGGCGCGGTGACGACATCATGCCGCGCGCGTGCGCACTGCATGGCAATGGAGGATGGTGATATCGTGGTGGCGCGATGTCATCATCACCGCGCGCGTGCGCATAACGGGTGGAACGCATGGTGACACTAATTTTGCATCACACTCCGCTCGCTGATGGCTTCAGCTACAGTGAGTGAGAGGTGGTGATGCATTTGAACATAAACATATATATACCTCTGCATCGGGAAGCTTCACCTATGTTCACTAATGAAGGTGGAACGCACGGGAATGAGGCTTGGAACGCACGCGGGTCCGCCATTTTGGCCCGAACCCGGAAGTGCAGATGACGTGATTGTAGGAGCTGGATTCTCATTACAGGGGTCTTGGTGCCTATATAAAGGAGTATGGCTGCAGTAGGCAAGTACCCCAGACGAAGTCCTATGAGACGAAACGCGTCGGCAGGACTCCATTGCCGCCTTTTTATTGTATACAAGCGCTTTGTTACTTCCTAAATGTAAGTGTCTTTCTTTTAATAAAAATTCATAATTTTACGGTATTACACTATATGGCCCCTTTTTTATTCTATGTGGGGCATGTTCGAGGATATCCTTAATTTCCGCGTGGAGGAAGTACCCCGGTGGGGCACCCCCAGGACTGATTCTCCAGTGTATCTTTGGGATCTCCTCTCCATTGCCAGTGGGCAATTCCCTGCCTGTTTGACTCATCCAGCATATGCTGTTTTGGGTCCCAACCTTTTGGTAAGCCTCCATTCATATGGGTGGTGGTATCTGCACAAGTGTGGTTTTTGCACATAATCTCGGAGCAAGTTTCCAGGACCGTTGACTTTCCCTGGGTACCGATCCTGTGTACCATTGCCATTGGGCAATAAATGCTTATGTTGACCTATGTAGCATATGCTATTTTTAGGTCCTAAATCTACGGTACGTCTCCACTACCTTGGGGATTGCTTAATTATTATTTCAGTCATATATTCACGTGGTGATTTCCATGTTTTCACAAACAAATGGACTTTGATTTATAGAAAATGGACTTTCACTATTTTAGGATTTCTCTATGTTGATATGCACAACTGTCAATTCACGATATAAAAGTATAGCGCTGCACTTATTTATATATTTCATAGTTTACAGCAAAAATTCTATTTGCAGTGTTAGCAGCTTACACATTTGAGTTAGCGCGAAGGTATTTGTTTTCCTTTATGCCTAAATCTACTTTCTGTATGTTTATTTGTACTCAAACCACTATTTACTCCAACTCAAGACAATACATTTAGTTCTTCTCACCACAAAATAGTCTTGTGTTCATTTCCTGGTATTAGCTCGCTACCAAGTCAAAGATGTCTTTGCTTGTGCCTCTTTAAGTGTTTATAGTGATAGGGAAATCCCAGAACTTAGGGGTTTCCAATAACATTTTGACTGCTGAACCACATTCAAAAAATGTATTTAATATTCAAGCCTATAGTTTTAGCCATAGGCAGGGGAGCAAACGTATACAGTACATGGTGACATCATTGCTCTGTAATGACTGAGAGCCTCAGTACAATTTATACATTCTACAAGGGGGGAGGCACCTTGTGAGCCTCTTTGAAGTCCTAATCAATTTGTTGGTTATTTACATTGATAAACAGATGGTCATTTAGCATCTATACATCACTTCCAGAGTTCTCTGGGAAAATGCCTTTTCACAGCTGGAGGTGTGAATGGCATTTGACCACAAACACAAAAACAGCTTCTACATATGCCTGACATTTGTAACAAGTATATCTGCTTAATCAAAATACATGTTTTGATAATCATAACTAAATGTTTGATAAATAAATGGCTATTTAATTTACCCAATCAATTTATTGATCGGGCTGCTTGAGGCAGCAGGTGGTGGATGGGGGGGGGGGGCATATAGAGGAACCGTTTCTCTTCATTTTCCTCCTGCAGCAGCTGAAAGGCTGCAGGAGGAAAATGAAGGGGATTGGTTCCTCTATAACAAACAGAATGTCTAAATAGATATTTAAAAATTAATAGCGCTGGTGTAGTGAAAAAAGTCTTTTAAATTAGTACACAATCCACCTTAAGGTAGCAAAATGTGGAAGAAAAGATAGTCTGCTCAAACAAAAAGAATTCTAATCTTCGTTGTGATTTATAGATCTGGACGAATCATCATCACCACACTACTTATATAATAGTCCCCCAAAGGAAATTCACTTACCAGATATTACTGGTTTTCATGCACGTCTCCAAGTAGTTGTTATCTGCAGACCACTGTGTATCTCCATCCAATATTGTGGGGTTAATGCATAGATATTAGGTGGCTGTAATCAACACTCAAAAAATGTGAAAATGTCCTTCGCGCTGATCTGAGTAAATAAAAATGTGTCATATGACCAACAAACGTGATTATAATTTGCAAGACCAGCAGCAAAACCTCAAAGTGTTCACAATACACAGAGCTAGAGCGCCTACAGGCCATTCAAAACGCGGCGGCAAGACTGCTAACAGGAAAAAAACCCTGGGAGTCCATCTCCCCATCCCTGAGGAGCCTACATTGGCTAACAGTAAAGAATCGGATCACATTCAAGACCCTCTGCCTCACCCACAAATGCATACAAGGTAACGCCCCTCAATACCTCCGAACACTACACACCCTATCGCAATCTGTGATCATCTAACCAAAACCTCCTCCTCGTTCCCAAATACCACTACAAAGCAAGGGGAGAACGCAGATTTGCAGTCCAGGGACCTCGGCTATGGAACACTCTTCCGACTCACATCCGCATGGAAGAAAACCATCTGGCCTTCAGGAAAAAACTCAAGACCTTCCTCTTCTAAGAAGCTGGCACCACAAAATGCATTTAGCGCCTTGAGGCGATTCAGTTCGCATTTGCAGCGGTTTACAAATCATTCATTCATTCATTCATTCTACAACTTAGATTATAAAAATTATATTAAAAAATTAAATAAATAAGTAGTCCTTCCAGGAGACCAAAGTTCATAAAAAGAAGGTGTACACAAGGTGGCTAAGAGATGGTGAAAGAAGAAAGGTTCCCGGGCAACTCCACAGGTGGTTTTCTAGTGGCAGTGGTCTCACAGGACTCTCACCTCATATATATGAAGAAATCAGCATCAACAACATGCAGATTTAAACCAGTCAGATTCTCATGTATAGACCATGGCTCTAGCGGGCTTCTCCTCAATCTCTGTTAATTTCCATGTATCTGTTCTATTAGACTTCAGTATGATACAGGTGATGCAGTAAGAGAGAGAAGAAAAAGTGGCCTCCAATGGTGTAGTATGTTAAAATAAACTGGGGTTTCATTTATTAAAACGCTTAAAAATGGACTCTTACATTTAAAACAAAACTTCTCATGTTGCTTCCGGTATACGTCTGCTTACGGCCACTCCCTACGCGTTATGTCACGTCACGTGACTTCATTTGGGGAACCGGATTGGCTAAACAGCTATTGCTTATATATCGAAAAACTGGAAGTTCAATAGCAGCCATTTTCTTGTGGTCCGCTCATATAATAACACCGCGGCCATTTTGTTGGTTGTCTAACGGCGCCAATAGCGGCCATTTTCTTGCAGTCAGACATAAGTATAAATAAATATACATAGGGGGCGGTTTTAAATAGAGAGATGAATCAAAAAGTTAAAACACAGTGTAGAATACATATAAAATTACTGATTTAGGCTCAAGGTAAATATGAAATGTTGGTATTAATGAGGGTAAATATATAAAAAAACCACAGGGCGTGGATAAAAATAAATTATGCTTATATTGGGCCAAACAGTTGCACAGCGAAGTACGTAAAGGGGCACTGTTATCTCACATGGTGATTAGAGATATATAAATTACATATACAGACCAAGTTACATGTGTATAAATGGGTGCATAAAGTAATGCTAATGTAAATATACAAGTGTAAAAATGAAGGTGTAAAAAAATAAAAAAAATAAAATGAAATAAAAAAAAATGAAGAAAGAAGGAAAAAAAAGAATAAAAATAAAAAATAAAAGTAAAAAGATAATTGAATAACCTAATGTCTGTATTAAAAATTGCTAAGGAAGCAATTGAGGTCGAACTCAACGTTCATACCTCCTGAGGTGAGTGTACGCATTGTGTGTATCCATTTTGACTCCTTCTGGCTAATTGACCTGATCTTATGGCAGCCTCTCCATGATGCATTATGTTTTTCTTTGCCCAAAAATTGGAGCTGTGCAGGCTCTTGATTATGCACCAATGCAAAATGCCTTGATACATTATGTTTGGGAAATCCATTTTTGATGTTTTGGACATGTTCTTTTATCCTGACTTTTACAGCTCTCTTTGTTCTTCTGACGTATTGCAAGTTACAACTACATTGAAGCACATAGACCACTCCCCCAGTGTGACAACCATTGAAGTCTCTGATCAAGAAGGACTGACCTGTGCTTGTAGCTAAAAACTCTGTTCTCTTTCCCTGGAATTTCTGTGCATGTCTACACACATAACAGTTTCTACAGGGAAAAAAAAACCTTTTCCAGTAAAAAGGGTGTAAGGTACTTTGGGAGGGGTTTCTACTACAGATTTAACAATCATATCTCTGATCGTGGGTGCTCTTTTATATATTATGTTCGGTCGATCTGGAAGAATTTTGTTTAGATCTCTATCGTTCCTAAGAATGTGCCAATGGCGTTGGATCAACACTCACTGCATCTCTCCATCTGTATATTGCTAATTACTAGCAAGAAAAATAAGGGGGCACATAGCGTAATTCAGTACGTGGAAAATATGTTTATTTAAATAAATCCTTGTGGATATACACTTACAATAAAATCAATCCTTAAAAGCATAAGTATACTTGGAAAGTTGCTCCCTCCTAGTGTACCTCTCACCGCTGCAGCGGTGTTCCCGAGTAAGGCAGACAGGGGAATCGACAGGGTGATTCAACGGCATAGGTTGCTGCGTGGTGTTGACCTGACGCTTTTCCTCATTGCTTTCATCAGAGGGTTCCTCTATATGCCCACCCTCCTGTTCAGATGTGCAGGGGGCTGTACGGGAAACCTGGAGCATGCAATTGTGACCCCTGCAACTCCTGTACACAGTGGCGGCTGGTGCTCAAAATTTTTGGGGGGGCGCAAACAAACTGAAAAATTCTAAAAAAAAACCATCAATCGCAGCCACTGTCATCAAAACGCAGCCACTGTGTTATCAATCGCAGCCACTGTCATCAAAACGCAGCCACTGTTTTATCAATCGCAGCCACTGTCATCAAAACGCAGCCACTGTCATCAAAAACGCATCCACTGTCATCAAAAACGCATCCACTGTGTCATCAAAAACGCATTCACTGTGTCATCAAAAAAGCATTCACTGTGTCATCAAAAACGCATTCACTGTGTCATCAAAAATGCATTCACTGTGTCATCAAAACGCATTCACTGTGTCATCAAAAACGCATCCACTGTGCCATCAAAAACGCATCCACTGTGTCATCAAAACGCATTCCCTGTGTCATCAAAAACGCATTCACTGTGTCATCAAAAACGCATTCACTGTGTCATCAAAAACGCATTCATTGTGTCATCAAAAAGGCATTCACTGTGTCATCAAAAACGCATTCACTGTGTCATCAAAAACGCATCCACTGTGTCATCAAAACGCATTTACTGTGTCATCAAAAACGCATCCACTGTGTCATCAAAACACATTCACTGTGTCATCAAAAACGCATCCACTGTGTCCACTGATCCAAGAAACCATGATTGTCTCCTTAATAGCAGCCAGCATCTCTTTGAACAAGGGGGAAGGGGGGCAAGTTATCAATGAAAGATAATCACAGTGATTTGGGGGGCTGGGAGAGGATGCTTTATGTGCTAGGGGCCACTTTGGGAGCAGAGAGGATTTGTGCTGGGGAGTCTAATTTTAAATTCAACCCCCCTTCTAGCACAAATCCTCTCTGCTCCCAAAGTGGCCCCTAGCACATAAAGCATCCTCTCCCAGCCCCCCAAATCACTGTGATTATCTTTCTTTGATAACTTGCTCCCCTTCCCCTGCAGTGTCATATTCAGACCCCAGATCAGCACGTCCTGTGTATGTGTCCATTCTCCTCCCCCTCCCCCTCTGTCTGTGTATAGGAGGTGTCTTCAGTCCGTGTGTTAGTGAGACAGGAGAGGGGGGAATGGGGAAGAGAGGGACAGATATAGATGCAGCTGTGCTGTGCTGGAGCTCACCCTCCTTGCAAGACAGCAACCTGTCCCTCATACTGCTCTTACCTTCCTCCTGCAGCTCCGCTCGGCGGAAGAACAGAGCTGCCGACGTCACTTCCGGCTCTCGTCTGTTTCACGAAAGCCGGAAGTGACCTCAAGATTTGAAAAGCAATGCTCCCGCCCATAGAATCACACTGATTCTGCGGGTGGAAGCTAATCGGCGTTTTCGTTTGCGCCACAAGGCGGGTTAAAAGCCCGTAAATGAAGCGCCACGTCTGCAATCTCGTGATTGCATTGACGTGGCGCTTCCCATAGTGCACTGGCGTCCGGCACCACAGTGCACTTTGTTAAAGGACTTTTTTTTTTTTTTTTTTTGTTCTTAAAGGGGCCGTTTAAAAAAAATTTTTTTTTTTGAATTTTTTTTTTTTTTTTACTACAGGAGGGGGGGCGGTGCCCAGGCGCCCCCTATGGACGGGCCGCCACTGCCTGTACATATGCCCCTGCTGGTAGGATGGGATGAGTGACAGTGTGGGGGGGATGGGATGAGTGGGATTTCTGGGGGGGATGGGATGAGTGTCAGTGCTGGGGGGGCGGGATGAGTGTCAGTGCTAGGGGGGAGGAATGAGTGGCAGTAGTGGGGGGGTGGGATGAGTGTCAGTGCCGGGGGGATGGGATCAGTGTCAGTGCTGAGGGAGAGGGATGAGTGGCAGTGATGGGGGGGTGGGATGAGTGTCAGTGCCGGGGGGAGGGATGAGTGGCATTGGTGGGGGGGTGGGATGAGTGTCAGTGCCAGTGGGATGGGATCAGTGTCAGTGCCAGGGGGAGGGATGAGTGGCAGTGGTGGGGGGGTGGAATGAGTGTCAGTGCTGGGGGTGAGGGATAAGTGGCATTGGTGGGGGGGTGGGATGAGTGTCAATGCTGGGGGGATGGGATCAGTGTCAGTGCCGGGGGAGGAATGAGTGGCAGTGTTGGGGGGGTGGGATGAGTGTCAGTGCCAGGGGGAGGGATGAGTGGCATTGGTGGGGGGGTGGGATGAGTGTCAGTGCCAGGGGGATGGGATGAGTGTCAGTGCCAGGGGGAGGGATGAGTGGCAGTGGTGGGGGGGTGGGATGAGTGTCAGTGCTGGGGGAAGGGATAAGTGGCATTGGTGGGGGGGTGGGATGAGTGTCAGTGCCAGGGGGATGGGATCAGTGTCAGTGCCGGGGGGAGGAATGAGTGGCAGTGTTGGGGGGTGGGATGAGTGTCGAGGCATTGGTGGGGAGGTGGGATGAGTGTCAGTGCCGGGGGGATGGGATCAGTGTCAGTGCCGGGGGGAGGGATGAGTGGCATTGGTAGGGGGATGGGATGAGTGTCAGTGCCGAGGGGGATGGGATCAGTATCAGTGCCGCGGGAAGGGATGAGTGTCAGTGGTGGGGGGTGGGATGAGTGTCAGTGCCAGGGGGAGGGATGAGTGGCATTGGTGGGGGGGTGGGATCAGTGTCAGTGCCAGGGAGGATGGGATCAGTGTCAGTGCTGGGGGGGCGGGATGAGTGTCAGTGCTGGGGGGAGGAATGAGTGGCAGTAGTGGGGGGTGGGATGAGTGTCAGTGCCGGGGGGATGGGATCAGTGTCAGTGCTGAGGGAGAGGGATGAGTGGCAGTGATGGGGGGGTGGGATGAGTGTCAGTGCCGGGGGGAGGGATGAGTGGCATGGGTGGGGGGGTGAGATGAGTGTCAGTGCCAGTGGGATGGGATCAGTGTCAGTGCTAGGGGGAGGGATGAGTGGCAGTGGTGGGGGGGTGGAATGAGTGTCAGTGCTGGGGGTGAGGGATAAGTGGCATTGGTGGGGGGGTGGAATGAGTGTCAATGCTGGGGGATGGGATCAGTGTCAGTGCCGGGGGAGGAAGGAGTGGCAGTGTTGGGGGGGTGGGATGAGAGTCAGTGCCAGGGGGAGGGATGAGTGGCATTGGTGGGGGGGTGGGATGAGTGTCAGAGCCAGGGGGGATGGGATCAGTGTCAGTGCCGGGGGGGAGGGATGAGTGGCATTGGTAGGGGGATGGGATGAGTGTCAGTGCCGAGGGGGATGGGATCAGTGTTAGTACCGGGGGGAGGGATAAGTGGCAGTGGTGGGGGGTGGGATGAGTGTCAGTGCCAGGGGGATGGGATTAGTGTCAGTGCCAGGGGGAGGGATGAGTGGCAGTGGTGGGGGGGTGGGATGAGTGTCAGTGCCGGGGGGAGGGATAAGTGGCATTGGTGGGGGGGTGGGATGAGTGTCAGTGCCAGGGGGATGGGATCAGTGTCAGTGGCGGGGGGAGGAATGAGTGGCAGTGTTGGGGGGTGGGATGAGTGTCGTGGCATTGGTGGGGGAGTGGGATGAGTGTCAGTGCCGGGGGGATGGGATCAGTGTCAGTGCTGGGGGGAGGGATGAGTGGCATTGGTAGGGGGATGGGATGAGTGTCAGTGCCGAGGGGGATGGGATCAGTGTCAGTGCCGGGGGGAGGGATGAGTGTCAGTGATGGGGGGTGGGATGAGTGTCAGTGCCAGGGGGAGGGATGAGTGGCATTGGTGGGGGGGTGGGATGAGTGTCAGTGCCAGGGGGGATGGGATCAGTGTCAGTGCCAGGGGGAGGGATGAGTGGCATTGGTAGGGGGATGGGATGAGTGTCAGTGCTGAGGGGGATGGGATCAGTGTCAGTGCCGGGGAGAGGGATGAGTGTCAGTGGTGGGGGGTGGGATGAGTGTCAGTGCCAGGGGGAGGGATGAGTGGCATTGGTGGGGGGGTGGGATGAGTTTCAGTGCCAGGGGAGATGGGATCAGTGTCAGGCCGGGGGGAGGGATGAGTGGCATTGGTGGGGGGATGGGATGAGTGTCAGTGCCGAGGGGGATGGGATCAGTGTTAGTACCGGGGGGAGGGATGAGTGGCAGTGGTGGGGGGTGGGATGAGTGTCAGTGCCAGGGGGATGGGATGAGTGTCAGTGCCAGGAGGAGGGATGAGTGGCAGTGGTGGGGGGGTGGGATGAGTGTCAGTGCTGGGGGAAGGGATAAGTGGCATTGGTGGGGGGGTGGGATGAGTGTCAGTGCCAGGGGGATGGGATCAGTGTCAGTGCCGGGGGGAGGAATGAGTGGCAGTGTTGGGGGGTGGGATGAGTGTCGAGGCATTGGTGGGGGGGGGTGGGATGAGTGTCAGTGCCGGGGGGATGGGATCAGTGTCAGTGCCGGGGGGAGGGATGAGTGGCATTGGTAGGGGGATGGGATGAGTGTCAGTGCCGAGGGGGATGGGATCAGTGTCAGTGCCGGGGGGGAGGGATGAGTGTCAGTGGTGGGGGGTGGGATGAGTGTCAGTGCCAGGGGGAGGGATGAGTGGCATTGGTGGGGGGGTGGGATCAGTGTCAGTGCCAGGGAGGATGGGATCAGTGTCAGTGCTGGGGGGGCGGGATGAGTGTCAGTGCTGGGGGGAGGAATGAGTGGCAGTAGTGGGGGGTGGGATGAGTGTCAGTGCCGGGGGGATGGGATCAGTGTCAGTGCTGAGGGAGAGGGATGAGTAGCAGTGATGGGGGGTGGGATGAATGTCAGTGCCGGGGGGAGGGATGAGTGGCATGGGTGGGGGGTGAGATGAGTGTCAGTGCCAGTGGGATGGGATCAGTGTCAGTGCTAGGGGGAGGGATGAGTGGCAGTGGTGGGGGGGTGGAATGAGTGTCAGTGCTGGGGGTGAGGGATAAGTGGCATTGGTGGGGGGGTGGAATGAGTGTCAATGCTGGGGGGATGGGATCAGTGTCAGTGCCGGGGGAGGAATGAGTGGCAGTGTTGGGGGGGTGGGATGAGTGTCAGTGCCAGGGGGAGGGATGAGTGGCATTGGTGGGGGGGTGGGATGAGTGTCAGAGCCAGGGGGGATGGGATCAGTGTCAGTGCCGGGGGGGGAGGGATGAGTGGCATTGGTAGGGGGATGGGATGAGTGTCAGTGCCGAGGGGGATGGGATCAGTGTTAGTACCGGGGGGAGGGATAAGTGGCAGTGGTGGGGGGTGGGATGAGTGTCAGTGCCAGGGGGATGGGATTAGTGTCAGTGCCAGGGGGAGGGATGAGTGGCAGTGGTGGGGGGGTGGGATGAGTGTCAGTGCCGGGGGGAGGGATAAGTGGCATTGGTGGGGGGGTGGGATGAGTGTCAGTGCCAGGGGGATGGGATCAGTGTCAGTGCCGGGGGGAGGAATGAGTGGCAGTGTTGGGGGGTGGAATGAGTGTCGTGGCATTGGTGGGGGAGTGGGATGAGTGTCAGTGCTGGGGGGATGGGATCAGTGTCAGTGCTGGGGGGAGGGATGAGTGGCATTGGTAGGGGGATGGGATGAGTGTCAGTGCCGAGGGGGATGGGATCAGTGTCAGTGCCGGGGGGAGGGATGAGTGTCAGTGGTGGGGGGTGGGATGAGTGTCAGTGCCAGGGGGAGGGATGAGTGGCATTTGGGGGGGGTGGGATGAGTGTCAGTGCCAGGGGGGATGGGATCAGTGTCAGTGCCAGGGGGAGGGATGAGTGGCATTGGTAGGGGGATGGGATGAGTGTCAGTGCTGAGGGGGATGGGATCAGTGTCAGTGCCGGGGAGAGGGATGAGTGTCAGTGGTGGGGGGTGGGATGAGTGTCAGTGCCAGGGGGAGGGATGAGTGGCATTGGTGGGGGGGTGGGATGAGTTTCAGTGCCAGGGGGGATGGGATCAGTGTCAGTGCCAGGGGGAGGGATGAGTGGCAGTGGATGAGTGGCATCCTGGCGCAATGTCTTCCAGGTCCTGGGAAAAAAGTTCTAGTTCAGACTCTGATGAAATTGGGAGGAGCCATCATCAAGAGACCAACTAGTCTCATTACAGCAATGACCTACCTGGAAGCAGTTCTGAATCTCTGAAGAATACAGTAAAGTTACCCTCGGAGAGAGCAACAGTATAAGTATCTCACTTAAATAAATTATAGCTCTTTCCCATTGGTTGCATCCCACAGTCGCAAAAGGGTAAAGAAGTAGCCTGTAGTAAACCATGTGGTCCAAGGGGCCCAAGGGAGAATTAACAACTGTATTAACTGGTTTTGTAGTAAGGGAAAACTTATTTCCTACACCAGGAACAGTGACTCCACAGAGGAGACAAGTCCCTTTTGGGGAGGTAACTAAGCTAGCTAATCTTTCAGCTTATCAGCTACTAGGCATACCAATCATTGCAATCTATTACTTGTCGGGTATTCATGTCAATGGAGGACAAGGTGTCCAAAGTCAGAGTTGCAGTGGTCGCAGACTGAAGTCCTTTCCAAAACGCAACAAAGAGAGCCTCAGCTATGCTGTAAAGACTCAGCAAAATGGGGAAGTCCTATCTTCACTGTTGAGAAGGAATGCAAGACTAGTCAACTTATGTCAGAGGTATCTTGCAGTCACGTCTGCCAGCCCTTTAGGTTCGGGTTTCCTAAAACTTCCTGCCAGACGGTGTAAGGTACAAAGCCATTGGATGTCAAGGGATAGTCTCCAAACCAACAAGCCGGTCAAGGGATCGGCAACAAATAAGGCTATCAGAATATTGATCTGACAGTAACCAGAGGTGGAAGCAGTGAAACTACTGACATCCAGCTGGGTCTGCAGATTAGCCAATATGTATATTGAACAAACCTAATAGTCTGCAGGATCCTTATCAGGATCAGCAGTTGTTCAGTTGTGATGAGGACAATAATTGCCTGGTGGCCTGCAGGCCATGATATCCGCAGGTACAGTCTCAGATCTGAGAACCTCCTATTCTCCTTCCTGAGATCCAGATCTAGATCTAGATGCTGGAGACCAAAAAGTGAAGGCTCACCTGGAGGTCTCACCTTTAGTGTTTGAAATCCTTTGGTTGTCAGGGCTCCTACTCCAAACTTCAAGTACATTAGATCAGAGGAAACCCTAAAGAATTTAAAGGATGGAATCCTCTGTTCCCTGCTGTAAGGATTGAATTGTATACAAGTAAGCCTAGAGACAGCATTAAAGGATAGATGGGGCTCAGTCGTGTCCTCAAGCCATAAACTACCTTGTTGCTGAAATTATCAGTCAAAATGTCTCTAGTCTGCATCTTTGCATCTGGGTTAGAACATCATCATTCTGGCATATACAAACTAAAGTGTTTGAAGTACCACAAGCATTGGAAATAGATTCAAGGTTAAAGAGAGACATAGAATTGGCCCTTCTTCAAGGAGAAAACAATAGGCTCTTCAGGCCTAATGGCATTAGAAGAAGACAATCGCTGTCCATTAAAGACAATCACAGTGGTGCGGATCAAGTTAGTCAAGGGGCTTAGATGGCTAGGACAAATCCATCAATTGAGGGCAGAGACTGCTTTCCGAGTCGGATTGCGCATCCATGGATGGAACTCCAAAGAAGTCCCTCCAGAACTAATATGTAAACTACGACCTGGTCTACATTCAACACGTTGGGGGCCCATTTTTGTGGACCCAGTGGCCTTAGCTACAATACATTTCAGTCGTTAGTGGGGATAGATCTAATCCTCGACTTAAACACTTTAGCATTACCCACCCTTGTTGTCTGGTGATTTTATACATTCCATATGTATATGCTGTCATGCTGTATCAGGAAAGAGGAAAATGTTATACTTACCTGACGGTAATTTTACTTTCCTGATGCAAAGCATGACAGCATATAGGTCCCTCCCGAAAGGGCTTCGCAGTAATGCTAAGTTACAAGAATGCTGCCTGCAGGGAGGAGACTTACTTGTATAGTATAACTGGTCCTGGAATAGGGCAGGGGGCGGAGCCTACCCATATGTATATGCTGTCATGCTTTGCATCAGGAAAGGAAAATTACCGTCAGGTAAGTATAAAATTTTCCTCTTTCTAACACCTAATCTATTTCTAAAAAATGGGATACATTGTTTGGAATGACTGCAAAGCTGAAAGTTATAAGTTGCAGAACTGGCACATCTCAAAATGAAAAAAAAAAATCTAGGATTCAAGGGATAACTGTAGTTATAAAACAAAGACTAAACCTAACAGCCCCCCACCCCCCTTCATTGCATTTCCACGCTATTAATACCCCCTTTTTATAAATATTTTTGCCAGTATGGAATTTATGCTTATTGATGTAAAGGGGACAATTGTGTTTTTTTTTGTTTTGCATGGCTTTTAGCATTGTGCGTTGTACAAAGCACAACTGGAAACTAGATGTGAGCTCCATGAAATATGTCAACCCACCAGACAGCTTCTGTCAAGACGAACTAGGTAAGCAACTGACAATGATAAAAGTGCTCCCTTTTTACGACTGAAGTAGCAACTTCTAAATGGCTTAGTTAACAGCAACTTTACGCATAATGGGGCATACACACGGTCGGACTTTTCGGCTACAAAAGTCCGACAGACGCCGACGGACCAAATCCGGCGGACAATCTGACCATGTGTGGGCTTGCCCGGACTTTCAGCGGACTTTTCCAGTCGCAAATCTGACGGACTTTCGATTTGGAACTTGCTTCAAATCTTTACGTTGTAACTCCGCCGGACCCAAAAATCCGCTCGTCTGTATGTTAGTCCGACGGACAAAAACCCACGCTAGGGCAGCTATTGGCTACTAGCTATCAAGTTCCTTATTTTAGTCCGGTCGTACGTCATCACGTACGAATCCGTTGGACTTTTGTGTGATTGTATGTAGGCAAGTCTGTTCGTTAGAAAGTCCGCCGCAAGTCTGCCAAAAGTCCGTCGAAAGTTTGTCGGACAGGCTGTCGGACTTTTGTAGCAGAAAAGTCCGAACGTGTGTACGCCCCATAAGAATTCCTGTGTCTTATATGAAACCCCTAAGATGCACCAAAACATGAGTATGGTTTTTTACCTTTCTTTTCAGTACAAAATAATATATCTTCATACCATGACAGTGTCTTTTTTTTCTAAAAATGTTCTTTGCTGTAGTTAAATACATATGAAAGCCATATATTAAAATGCTCATAACATACTATATGTTAAAATGTTATAACAAATGCATTTTTAAATCACAGATGTGTACAGTAGATATACAGTTAGATTTTTGTTCAAACTGTCGTATAGAATTTCTGAAAAATCAATGACATTCTTTCTTACCTCTACTGATATTTATTTGAAAGCCCTTAAAATGTCACCCAGCCCTGTTATTTGAATGGAATCACAGACTTATGGATCATGTTTCATCACAATATGTACAATTTTTTCCAAACAAAAACCACTTTCACATAGTTACATAGTTACATAGTTAGTCAGGTTGAAAAAAGACACAAGTCCATCCAGTTCAACCTTAAAAACAATAAATAAATGAAATAAAAAATATCGTACAATCCAATATACCCAATTTTATACCCTCAGTTGATCCAGAGGAAGGCAAAAAACCCCAGCAGAGCAAGCTCCAATTTGCTACAGCAGAGGAAAAAATTCCTTCCTGATCCCCCAAGAGGCAATCAGATTTTCCCTGGATCAACTTTACCTATAAATGTTAGTACCAGTTATATTATGTACATTTAGGAAAGTATCCAGGCCTTTCTTAAAGCAATCTACTGAGCTGGCCAGACCCACCTCTGGTGGGAGTCCATTCCACATTTTCACAGCTCTAATGCCCCGTACACACGGTCGGATTTTCCGACGGAAAATGTGTGATAGGACCTTGTTGTCGTAAATTCCGACCGTGTGTAGACTCCATCACACAATTTCCATCGGATTTTCTGACACACAAAGTTTGAGAGCAGGATTTAAAATTTTCCGACAACAAAATCCGTTGTCAGAAATTCCGATCGTGTGTACACAAATCCGACGGACAAAGTGCCACGCATGCTCAGAATAAATAAAGAGATGAAAGATATTGGCCACTGCCCCGTTTATAGTCCCGACGTACGTGTTTTACGTCACCGCGTTCAGAATGATCGAATTTTCTGACAACTTTGTGTGACCGTGTGTATGCAAGACAAGTTTGCGCCAACATCCGTCAGAAAAAATCCTAGGATTTTGTTGTCGGAATGTCCGAACAAAGTCCGACCGTGTGTACGGGGCATAACTGTGAAGAAACCTTTGCGTATTTGGAGATGAAATCTCTTTTCCTCTAGACGTAAAGAGTGCCCCAGTGTCCTCTGGGTTGACTGTAAAGAGAACACGAAGATCACTATATGGACCCCTTATATATTTGAACATGTTGATCATATCCCCCCTTATTCTCCTCTTCTCAAGAGTGAATGCATTCAGTTCCTCTAATCATTCCTCATAGCTGAGCTCCTCCATGCCTCTTATCAGTTTGGGTGCCCTTCTCTGCACTTTCTCCAGTTCCCCGATATCCTTTTTGAGAACTGGTGCCCAAAACTGAACTGCATATTCCTGATGAGGTCTTACTAATGATTTGTAGAGGGGCAAAATTATATCTCTCTCTCTAGAGTTCATACCTCTCTTAATACAAGAAAGGACTTGGCTCGCTTTGGAAACCGCAGCTTGGCATTGCATGCTATTATTGAGCTTATGATCTACCAAAACCCCCAGATCCTTCTCCACCACAGATTCCCCCAGTTGTACTCCCCCTAGCATGTATGATGCATTCATATTCTTAGCCCCCAAGTGCATAACTTTACATTTATCAACATCAAACCTCATCTCAGTCGCCCAATTAGACAGTGCATTGAGGTTGGCTTGTAAATTGGAGACATACTGTAAGGACGTTATTCCACTGCATAGCTTGGTGTCATCTGCAAAGACAGAAATGTTACTTTTGATCCCAGACCCTATATCATTTATAAAGTTATTAAAAAGTAAGGGTCCCAGCACTGAACCTTGGGGTACACCACTGATAACCTTAGACCATTCAGAGTAAGAATCATTAACCACTACTCTCTGAATTCTGTCTTTTAGCCAGTTTTCTATCCATTTACAAACTGATATTTCCAAGCCTGTAGACTTTACCTTACACATGAGCCGTGTGTGGGGAACTGTGTCGAACGCTTTTGCAAAATCCAAGTATACCACGTCCACAGCCACCCCTCTGTTCAAGGTTTTACTTACCTCTTCATAAAAAGAAATCACGTTTGTCTGACAACTTCTGTCTTTCATGAATCCATGCTGTCTGTTGTCTGTTGCTGTCTTAATGCATTCTATGCATTAAGGTGAAAAACCTTCTGTAGTGCAGGAGCCCCCCAGAGCCCCCCTTTTACTTATCTGAACCCGATCGTTCCAGCGAAGGGATGAGCATAGCAGCTGCAACCACTGTCTCGGGTCCTCATTGGATAGTTTGATAGCAGCAGCATCCATTGGCTCCTGCTGCTGTCAATCAAATCCTTTGACAAGAGAGCCAGGGGGAGTGGCCAAGTCCTGCTGTCTGTGTCAATGGACTCTCCGTGGGCCACTCGAGAAGAGGAGGAGCCAGGAGCTCTGCTGTGGGACCTCAGAGCCACTCTGTGCAAAACCCTTGCACAGAGGAGGTAACTATGACATGTTTGTTATTAAAAAAAAAAAAACTATCCTTTACAACCCCTTTAAGTTAATAGCATTAGTAAATAGATAGGAAGGTATGTTATATTTTTTTTGTTTGTTTTCATTGTTTCCTGGTTTCTGGCATAGACCAAAATGATGTAATCTATCCCATGAGTCTTCATGGCATTTTATTTTTTTCATCCGGAGGAGGGGAGGATGTGCTTTCTTGCTAAGCACATCTTCCTGCCTACGTGCCTGAGCTAAGGGCAGATAGATTCCAGGAAGTAAATGCTACATGATACATCTGCCCTTACTCAAGGTGGCCATAGCTATAAATGCTAGGGGGTGTTTTTGAAAGTGATTTGTCAACAAAATAAAGCATAGAGACATGGATGGATGGCTAAATAAAAATATTTGTGGTGCTGACATACAGTTTAGTTCTGCTTGAAATAAAGCATTAATCTGCAATTTATTTTGAAGCTTTAATTACTCTGAGCATTATCATATACAGTACTTTATAAATATAACTTATAAATATAACATGACTTTATGATGCCTGGGAATTAAAAAACTACTGCTTTTGCTTTATATAGCCCAATGTTACTACTCTAATGCCGCATACACAGGATCGGACTTCTCATCGGAAAAAGATATGACGGCTTTTCCGACGAGATTCCGCTCAAGTTTGCCTTGCATACACACGGTCACGCAAAAGTTCGCTGAAATTACGACCGTCAAGAACGTGGTGATGTACAACACTACGACGAGCCGAGAAAATTAAGTTCAATGCTTCTGAGCATGCGTCGAATTGTTTCCAAGCATGCGTAGGGATTGTGCGCGTCGGAATTGCCACAGACGATCGCATTTTCGGATAGGAACTTTTCCCGACCAAAAAATTGAGAAGATGCTCCCAATCTTTTGCTGGCTGGAATTCGGCCAGAAAAAATCCAATGGAGCATACACACGGTCGCATTTTCCAACGAAAAACTCTCATCGGTCTCTTGCGGGCCGAAATTACGATCGTGTGTACGCGGCATAATAGATAAGTGAAGAAACCACAATTTAGCGGTAACTTGATGTGGCAACATCTAATCTTATTTCTTTTTAAGGTTCATTTTCCCCTGCAAAAGTGGTGGTTTGAGTGTTGAGAAAAAAGATTTAGGCTGGGTTCACACTTAATACAGATGCGGCTCACAGCAGGGGGTCCGGTGCGTCCCTGTTTTCAGTTTCAGGGACGAATCAGACCAGAATTTGGACAAAGCCAAAGCTGCACAGGACCCCTGTGCAATCTGCTCCACAGCCGCCCCGGAGATGTGTGAACTGGCTCCATTGAGAGCCGGTCACACTCTCCTGTAATGCAAATTAGATGCGGACAAATGCGCATCCAATTCGCGTAAGTGTGAACCCAGCCTCAGGCTTCATACACTTGGGTGCTGATAGTGTGCATTTAGGGGCTGCTCCCCCACATGCCTATCAAATTAGGATGAGTAGCTGTGTCCATGCAGACTCTGCATCCCCATAGACTTACAGTCAGGTCCATAAATATTGGGACATTGACACAATTCTAATCTTTTTGGCTCTATACACCACCACAATGGATTTGAAATAAAACAAACAAGATGTGCTTTAACTGCAGACGTTCAGCTTTAATTTGAGGGTATTTACATCCAAATCAGGGGAACGGTGTAGGAATTACAACAGTTTGTATATGTGCCTCCCACTTTTTAAGGGACCAAATGTAATGGGACAGATTAACAATCATCCATCAAACTTTCACTTTTTAATACTTGGTTGCAAATCCTTTGCAGTCAATTACAGCCTGAAGTCTGGAACACATAGACATCACCAGACGCTGGGTTTCATCCTGGGTGATGCTCTGCCAGGCCTCTACTGCAACTGTCTTCAGTTCCTGCTTGTTCTTGGGGCATTTCCCTTCAGTTTTGTCTTCAGCAAGTGAAATGCATGCTCAATTGGATTCAGGTCAGGTGATTTACTTGGCCATTGCATAACATTCCACTTCTTTCCCTTAAAAAACTCTTTAGTTGCTTTTGCAGTATGCTTCGGGTCATTGTCCATCTGCACTGTGAAGTGCCCTCCAATGAGTTCTGAAGCATCTTGCTGAATATGAGCAGATAATATTGCCCGAAACACTTCAGAATTCATTCTGCTGCTTTTGTCAGCAGTCACATCATCAATAAATACAAGAGAACCAGTTCCATTGGCAGCCATACATGCCCATGCCATGACACTACCACCACTATGCTTCACTGATGAGGTGGTATGCTTTGGATCATGAGCAGTTCCTTTCCTTCTCCATACTCTTCTCTTCTCATCACTCTGGTACAAGTTGATCTTGGTCTCATCTGTCCATAGGATGTTGTTCCAGAACTGTGAAGGCTTTTTTAAATGTTGTTTGGCAAACTCTAATCTGGCCTTCCTGTTATTGAGGCTCAGCAATGGTTTACATCTTGTGGTGAACCCTCTGTATTCACTCTGGTGAAGTCTTCTCTTGATTGTTGACTTTGACACACATACACCTACCTCCTGGAGAGTGTTCTTGATCTGGCCAACTGTTATGAAGGGTGTTTTCTTCACCAGGGAAAGAATTCTTCGGTCATCCACTACAGTTGTTTTCCGTGGTCTTCCGGGTCTTTTGGTGTTGCTGAGCTCACCAGCGCATTCTTTCTTTTTAAGGATGTTCCAAACAGTTGATTTGGCCACACCTAATGTTTTTGCTATCTCTCTGATTGGTTTGTTTTGTTTTTTCAGCATAATGATGGCTTGCTTCACTAATAGTGACAGCTCTTTGGATCTCATATTGAGAGTTGACAGCAACAGATTCCAAATGCAAATAGCACACTTGAAATTAACTCTGGACCTTTTATCTGCTCCTTGTAAATGGGATAATGAGGGAATAACACACACCTGGCCATGGAACAGCTGAGCAGCCAATTGTCCCATTACTTTTGGTCCCCTAAAAAGTGGGAGGCACATATACAAACCATTGTAATTCCTACACCGTTCACCTGATTTGGATGTAAATACCCTCAAATTAAAGCTGAAATCTGCAGTTAAAGAACATTGTTTTTTTTTTCATTTCAAATCCATTGTGGTGGTGTATAGAGCCAAAAAGATTAGAATTGTGTTGATGTCCCAAAATTTTTGGACCTGACTGTACATACAGTACGCTGTATGCACACAGCACTTGGCAGCTCAACCCGCATAAGCAAACAGCCAATTCACAGTTTAGAGGCCTCATGGCCCATGAGAATGAGTCCTTAAAGTGTTTGTTAACCCCAAAAAAATAAAAATGGATCCTGTTCCCTTAAAGCATGAATAACAGCACAGTGCTTGCACTGTGTAATTTGGCCCCCTGTATCACCTGAAATACCTGGCTGATCCTGCCTGGTTCTACCCTCCCCTCTGTAAACTGACCACAATATATCAGGGCTGTTGAGCCCTGACACCGTGGTCAGAGTACGTGCCTCTGTCATACACTGCTATCTGCAGCTCTCCTGTCTCTCCCTCTGTCCTCCTCCCCCCTCCCCTCCCTGCCTGTCCGCTCTCACTAGCGCCGCTCTGCTCCTCTCCCCACTGCTTCAAAACTAACTGATCATTCCGTCTGTTACATAAAAAGCGGAGTTCTAGTGCCTATGCTTTAAAAAAAAAAATTCTACCTTTTTTAACAGTCTTCCAGCAATCATGTGACTCCAGGTTCTATTTTGGAATATTAAAGGAGAAGTACAGCCAAAGCTCATTTGGCTGTACTTTTCCTGTGAATCACAGGAGTGCAGTTCATTCTGCACATCTGTGACCTGTTTTCAGAAGACAGAGGGCTGAAGCTCGCTGTCGGTTGACGTCACAAAGCCGGTCCATGCTCAGGCAAGATTGCGACAATTAAGTCAGGATCTGCCCACATGCCTGGACCGGTACCCCGCCCAGCCTCTCAGCGAGCCGCTAAGAGCCTGAGCTGCCCGCTCCTGCCCCCTCTACAGCCCAATGCTCCAGTGAGCGGAGGGGGGGGGGAGGAGCAGAGAGCTACTGAGTTACAGTCAGCAGCTCTCTGCTTACAGAGCCCTGAGAACTGAGCAGTCGGCGTTGTTTGAACGCTTGGTTCTCAGTGCTAGAGAGGGCGGGGACAGATGCAGCATCCACCTAGGTAAATATGATTCTGGAAAAAAACAAACCCCATACTTCTCTTTTAACTAAATCCTAGATAGCTGCACAATGTCATTGGGTTACTAAAGGCAAATGGGCAGATCACTTTGCAATGGAATTTGCATTTTGTAAGGGAATTGTCCCCAGAGCTTAGTAAATATGGTGAAATGTCACTTTGCAAAGAATACCCAATAATGTGCAAGAAGAGTAAAAAGTAAAACACCATTTTTGCTTACATGTGATTAGATTATAGAAGTCAGCAGAGCTGCTCTTCATTCACTAAGCTCTGAGGTTAAGTCCCTTGCTAACTTCAACTTCCCTTGCAAAGTAAAAAGTCTATTTGCCTTTGATAAATCAACCCCAATGTGTTATAAATGCATGGTGCCAATCTGACACTCAAACGTTATCTGCAAATGACTTGTGAATTTGACCATGACCAGTTATTTTGGAGCCTCAACCACTGGATTGCATGACTGGTTGCTCTTTTGCTTCCAGTACCAAAGACTTGTCACTGCTGTTCTCTGTACTTGTGTATGGTGACTGGTCTTTTATTCTCCCACTCCTGTAGTTTTCTGCAGGTAACCTGTAGGGGGTGGGCCTGCTGGGTGTCTCTCACAGCTTTGCTTTCTGCAATGACTATGGGGTTTATTTACTAAAGCTGGATAGTGCAAAATCAGTATCAATTCTGCAGAGAAACCAATCCGCTTCTCACTTCAGCTTGTTCAATTAAGCTTTGGCAATAAAACCTGGAAGCTGATTGGTTTCTATGCAGAAGACTGATTTTGCACTCTCTGATTGAGACTGATTTTGCACTCTCCAGTTTTAGTAAACAAACCCCTATGCATAGCATAACAATAATGTCACTGCAATTTTTTTCAAGGAAATAACTGGGTAAGCAAAAGGTGTGTGGTCCACACAAAGTGGATTTATATTCTTTGAGGTTATAGAGGATTACATTTCAATGAACCTTTTTGTGCCCTCAGCTTTAGGCTCCATGCACACTGGACGTTATAAAAACGCCAGTAGCTTTGCAGTGAGTCTTTCAATGTTTTTTAACGGTTTTGTGTTTATTAGTGTTATTTAGCGTTTTTTTTTTAATATGATTTTTTTTTTTTTCAATGGATCAAAAACGTTAGAAAACTCTGGTGAGCCACGTTTTTGAGCATTTATTGACGTTCATCAGCGTTTATGACCATTTGGCTTTTTTTGGTCAGAAAAATGACTCCTGAACGCAATTTTATGGCGTTCAGAAAACAGCCCATAAACTCCACTGCTGATAAACATCCAAAAACGTCCATATGTGCATGGACACAAAAGATAACATAGAGGGGAGTTTATGGGCTGTTCAAAAAAACGCCCAAACTCCCAAAAACATCCATTTATGAGCTTCAGTTAGCATGGAGCCTTAATGAAAAAGAGATTCACCAGCAAGGGCAATTTTCAAGAGGAAAAGTGACCTACTATTTTGACTGCAATCAGAGTTTGTAAATTTGTTTCTTCTTGGTGGAAAGTTAGATCTCTGTTGGAAAATTAACTTGTAAGACAAATACCTGTATATCCAAAATAAGGATTTGTGTTCTTTAGAGTAACATGTAATTGCTGTGGTTGATGTTTCCAACATTCTATTGTTTGTCTTGTGCGGTAAAGTATTTCATGAAAGTACCTATAAGAAGGAAACATCCATCAACTGATTACAAGACTAATAATATCTCTCTATTACTTAACGACAGAAATGGTCTATGGATACATACGTTTGAGCCATAGGTGTGAGCAGGGAGTGTGCCGGGTGTGCCTGGGCACACCTTAATCACCCCGTACAGCGCAGATTCCCCCTGCTGTTATTTCATCAAAGCCCTCCAACGGGGCTCCTAAGAAAAAATTGTACGAAATAATAAAATATAAATAAAATCTCTAACAAATAACAAGGCCCCCGGGCCCGATGGCCTACCATACCTCTATTACAAAGCTTTTCTACCAATTCTCCTCCCCCACATCACATCTCTGTTCAATTCTTTTTTGACCGACACACCTATCCCGAGAGACATGCAGACCTCCTTCCTTATGTTGATCCCCAAACCGGCAAAGGACAATACATTATGTTCCAACTACAGGCCGATTGCACTCCTTAATACAGATCTAAACATTTTTACAAAGATTCTGGCAAATAGATTAAACAACTTTATGCCGTCACTAATCCACAAGGATCAAGTAGGATTTATACCCCTTTGCCAGGCAGGGGATAACACTCAGAGAGTCATTGACCTCATAGAAGTTGCAAACAGGAATAGGTCAGAGACACTGCTTCTCAGTTTAGATGCGGAAAAAGCCTTCGATAGGCTGAGCTGGCCTTTCCTGTTTGCAACACTCCATCGTGTCGGTATTAAGAGCTCCTTTCTTCGAGCCATTGCTCACCTATACTCATCCCCCTCGGCCCTAGTTCGAACCCAGTTTGCCTCCTCTCCCACATTCCCGATTACTAAAGAGACCCGACAAGGCTGCCCACTTTCCCCTCTCCTATACGCCCTATGTACTGAGCCCTTAGCAGCCCATATCAGAAAGAACCCAAACATTCATGGCATCCCTGTCCATATTAGGGACTTTAAGATATCCTCATTTGCGGACGATGTTCTCCTTACCCTCACGCAACCCAATGTCTCCCTCCCAAATCTACACGTAGAGCTAGATCGATACATCGCCCTCTCAGGATACAAAATTAATAATTCGAAGACGGAAGCCCTCCCCCTTAATATGCCCCACCAGACACTGTCTGCCCTATCACAGTCATTTAACTACGCGTGAAAGACTTCTTCCTTAAAATACCTCGGGGTCCACCTCACACCCACATACAACATCTATAAGGCCAACTTCCCCCAAATATACACCTCCATCAGGGCCTCCCTGGTCAAGTGGAAATCTCTAAAGTTATCTCTTTTTGGCCACCTTGCGACCATAAAGATGACGATTTTACTTAGACTTCTATACCTCTTTGAGATGCTGCCCACCCCCATTCCAGCCTCGCACTTTAAGAACTTTCAGGGCGACCTAATACATTTTTTCTGAAAATATAAGAAGCACCGGATTGCTAGATCAGTCTGGTATGCTCCATGCGACCAGGGCAGCCTTGCATTCCCCAACATAGCCAAGTATTATCTAGCAGTCCAGTTACGCCCTGTAGCTTCTTGGTGTACCCTTCATGCTTACAATCGATGGACATAAATTGAGAAGCTGTGGTTGGCCCCCATCCACCCAAATTCCATGTTGTGGAGTTTGGATACCCCGTCTGGTGGGTTACAACTATTGGGACCAATGGCACTTTTACGAACGATATGGCGGCGCGCTAAGTCGACATATCTGCTCACCACCACTGCCTCCCTGGTCACCTCATTTCTATTTACACCCAATGTCCTGGACAGCTTGATCTCACAGATGTCTCACTTTTGGATAGATAGGGTCTTATTTCGCTATGGTCAATTGGTGGATATCAGAACCAGAACCTTGCGAACTTTTCAAGATCTGCAAGATGCCTTTGATTTGCCCAGACAGGCCTTTTTTAGTTACCTACAAATACGCCATTTTGCGCAATCTTTGGTAACGAACCATCAATTCTCCCCCTTAACTGAATTTGAAAAAATTTGTCTAGAGGGCTTGTCCTCTAAAGGTATGATTTTGCGCACCTATCAGCTCCTGACCATAGATATGTCGCCAATCGGACCTCGACACCCTTATATGCGCAAGTGGGAGCAGGCCCTGGGTGAGGATATACCCCTGAAGACGTGGAAGCTCATATGGTTACAGGCCTCTAAGAGCTCCATCTGTACGCTCTATAAAGAAAATCAATACAAGATTTTATTCCATTGCTACCAAACCCCTGACCTGCTCCACTCCATATACCCCTCTGCCGACTCCCGCTGTTGGCCCTGTAGTAAAGATACGGGGACGATATATCATACCTACTGGACTTGCCCTCTAATCATCCCCTATTGGCAAATGGTACATTCTTTACTTTACTCCATCTTTGGTTCCTGGGTGCCCTTCAACCCAAAAACTTTTCTCCTGAGCCTCCCAACCTCCTCTTTTTCCAAATTGTCTAAAAAGCTCTTAGCCCAGGTGCTAACAGCAGCAAGATGTTTGGTAGCCCTGAAATGGAAAAGGAGGGAACCCCCCTCACTATTTGATTTGCATTCCAGGATCAGAGATGTTAAAAGGATGGAGTACTTGGCAGCTTCCCTAAATAATACTCTTGATATACACAATCAACTGTGGGAGCCGTGGGTTATGTTGGAGTCCCCTTCAACCTTCTATCCCGAGGAACCTAGACCTCGAGGGGGTCGCTTGTGCTTGTGGTTGGTGTCTCCGGGCAGTGCAGAGCTCCTAGAGCGGTTGGTTGTCCTCCCCCACCCTTTCTTCCCCATGACTTTCTATCTGGTTATCTCCGCTTTCTCTCGCTTTTCTAATCCTTCCTAACCATCTTACTATACTCTTTATCTCCTCCATATGCCCACACGCACTTCTACAGGTTGGTCTCTGTTGTGCTACAGCAATTCTCAATCCTATCCAACCAACATGACGATATCACAGACTGCCTATGGATGTATGATTTGCATGTCTTGACCGAGTTTTATCACTGGCCTTAATGTACAGTGGGGACGGAAAGTATTTAGACCCCCTTAAATTTTTCACTGTTTGGTTATTAAAAAAGAAAAACTGAAATATCACATGGTCCTAAGTATTCAGACCCTTTGCTAAATATTTAGTAGAAGCACCCTTTTGATCTAATACAGCCATGAGTCTTTTTGGGAAAGATGCAACAAGTTTTTCATACTTGGATTTGGGGATCCTATGCCATTCCTCCCTCAGGGCTCTGGCTGTGTCATTCAAGAACAGTCACGGAGTTGTTGTGAAGCCACTCCTTCATTATTTTAGCTGTGTGCTTAGGGTCATTGTCTTGTTGGAAGGTAAACATTCGGCCCAGTCTGAGGTCCTGAGCACTCTGGAGAAGGTTTTTGTCCAGGATATCCCTGTACCTGGCCACATTCATCTTTCCCTCAATTGCAACCAGTCATCCTGTCCCTGCAGCTGAAAAACACCCCCACAGCATAATGTTCCACCACCATGCTTCACTGTTGGGACTGTATTGGACAGGTGATGAGCAGTGCCTGGTTTTCTCCACACATACCGCTTAGAATTAAGGCCAAAAAGTTCTATCTTGGTCTCATCAGTCCAAAGAATCTTATTTCTCACCATCTTGGAGTTCTTCAGGTGTTTTTAGCAAACTCCATGTGGGCTTTCATGTGTCTTGCACTGAGGAGAGGCTTTCATCAGGCCACTCTGCCATAAAGCCCAGACTGGTGGAGGGCTGCAGTGATGGTTGACTTTCTACAACTTTCTCCCATCTCCCGACTGCATCTCTGGAGCTCAGCCACAGTGATCTTTGGGTTCTTCTAAACCTCTCTCACCAAGGCTCTAGCTCAGTTTGGCCAGACAGCCATCTCTAGGAAGGGTTCTGGTCATCCCAAACATCTTCCACTTAAGAATTATGGAGGCCACTGTGCTCTTAGGAAACAGCAGAAATGTTTTTGTAACCTTGGCCAGATCTGTGCCTTGCCACAATTCTGTCTCTGAGCTCTTCAGGTAGTTCCTTTGACCTCATGATTCTCATTTGCTCTGACATGCACTGTGACCTGTAAGGTCTTATATAGATAGGTGTGTGGCTTTCCTAATCAAGTCCAATCAGTATATTCAAACACAGCTGGACTCAAATGAAGGTGTAGAACCATCTCAAGGATGATCAGAAGAAATGGACAGCACCTAAGTTAAATATATGAGTGTCACAGCAAAGGGTCTGATTATTTAGGACCATGTGATATTTCAGTTTGTCTTTTTTAATAAATCTTCAAAAATGTCAACAATTCTGTGTTTTTCTGTTAATATGGGGTGCTGTGTGTACATTAATGAGGAAAAAAATGAACTTAAATGATTTTAGCAAATGGCTGCAATATAACAAAGAGTGAAAAATTTAAGGGGGTCTGAATACTTTCCGTCCCCACTGTATATTGACAACTTGTCAAATATATTCTCTATGAGGTAGTGTGTGTTTTCTTATATTTTCTGTTAGAAATTTTTGAAAATCAATAAAAAATTGTCAGTTTTCAAAAAAATAAATAATAAAAAACTACTGACACCATCCACTGCCCTACTGACACCAACCTTTTGCCTACTGACACCATCCACTGCTCTACTAACACCGTCCATGTTTTAATACATTTGGGGTGCACACTCTAATGCAACATTAGAGCACACACTGCGCACACCTATGGTTTGGGCAATCCCTTATATGTTATGAGCACAAGTATTGTTAAATTAAACCTGCTATCAAGCTGATATATGAATTTAAAAATAGGCACAAGCCATCTGTATCTGGAGTGCTCAATTTATGAAAACAGGTATGCAGTCAGTGCTTGAATTTGGAACTCTAATGTTAGATTTGCCATTAGTTCCTGGTCACCAGGGAAAATAGTGAGCGTGAATCTTTCTAGCAGGGGTCACAGACAATATGGAATGCATTAAAAATGGAAGGGCTTTATTTTAAAAAAAAAAAATAGCATGCTCTGATGAAGGGGGAAGGAGAGACCAGGAAAGCCAAATTAAAAGCATATTAAACATCAGCTCTAATATTTTCAGTGTCCTATGCAGTGGTTCCCAACTTTTTCAGTGCCAGGGATCGGTATTGTGTTGCCAGTTTTTCCAGGGACGGAGGGAGGGGTTGTGGTTGGTGGAGATGGGGGCTGGGTAATATTGTTGCCATTTACCATATGGTTTTAACAGGAATTTCCATGCAGTCAAACCTCTTTGCTAATGATCTGTATTTAGGTTTGACTGCACAGAGGCTCCTATAGAAACACCATCAGTGAGTGGATCACTGCACAGAGCACACCGAGCACCTCAGATCACCAGGCTCTGCATCCATATGTTTGCTGTGTCCCGGGGCGTCAGAAGGAGGAGAGCAGCAGCCACTTATTGACAGGGGGCGGAGCTTCACTCGCCCGCTCGCCGCTCACCCCCTGCTGCAGTCACAAACAAGGGCTATAATATTCAATTGCCACACAGCAGGGGGTAAGCGTTGAGCGAGTGAAGCTCCGCCCTCTGTCAATAAGTGGCGGCTGCTCTCCTCCTTCTGACGCCCCAGGGCACAGCAAACACATACAAGTCCCCTGCTGCCAACCTACAGCCGAGTCTCGCCTGGGTCTTGATTTGGCCAGGCTCTGAGTGTATTGGTGTGGAGTGGTCTGACTGCAGGGTGTCTCCTGCATGGCCCATTATGAGTTCTCCGTGCTGCTGCTGTATCGCAAGAACCACCGCTAAACGGGCGAGGTCAGCACTGCTGATTTGGTCTCCACAGCCATTTTGGGGAAGACCAGCTCTCGTGGAGGGAAAGAAACAACAAGAGGTGGAGCCCAGGCGGCAATAAAGGTGGCCACCAATGAAGATCGAGCTGCCGCCAACCCCCCTGCCTCACGACCTGGCCCCCAACAGGTCACGGACCTGCACTGGGCCGCGGCCTGGGGGTTGGGGACCCCTGCTATATGGAACCTCTAAAATTCACTAAAACAAGAATATAATTTTTACCTTTATTTTCAAATAAACAGAATTTATCTGTGTCTTATGTCCTTTTTTGTCAAAAATGTTAATTGCTTTAGTTTACCTGCAGTTTTGGTAAAGCAAAGGCTCCATCGGGAATAGTGGAGCAATATAGAAAACAGATATAAAACAAATTATTGTCAGGGCTGGGCTCAGCTCTCCTTTTTCAGTGCTCAGGTTGCTCAGCTGTCGGTTAATTGCCAGGACTCATCGTTCCACAGTGGCTGGTGACCTGGTGTTCATTTGTTGCTCTTCAGTCCAGCCCACAGTCAGCCCCTTCTGGCTATTTAAACTGCCTGGCTCATTCATTCAGTGCCTTCGCCTTGGTCAACCTATCTAGAGCCTCTCTGCTATGTTCCTATTGAATACTTGCCTGGCTGATGTCCCTTCTGGTTCCTGATCCTGTCTGCTGCCTCCGACTACACTGATCTCTGGCTTCCTGATTTCCTGGCTTGTTCTGACTACCTGCTCTGGCTACTAAACCCTGGCTAGGTTTTGACTATGTTTACTATTTGTACTATTTTTTACTACTTTATTAAAAGGTGTGATTTTTTTTACTGCATTTTCTGTCTCCGTCTGTTTCATGATTATACATGCATTTTGTATGCTTTTTCACATGTTCTGTCCCCTCAGAAAACACATGTTAAAATATACTGGAACAAGTCATAAAATACACATTTAACACATATGCTTTTTTAAATCATAGATCCAGACAGTAGATGACAAATGTTAGAAAAATGCACTTCAGATTACAGAGATGATTTGACATGTATTGGGGATTTGGACACACAAATACTGGGGATTTGGATTTTTAACCTTGTCGCAGCCAAATGTCTTTTTTTTTTCTCTTTTTACTCAATTTATTTTTATAAAATGTTAATTGACGGATTAAAAGTACAAAAACAGAAAAAAAAATAAAAGAGAAAAGAGAAAATACAAAAATCCTTCAGTATCCATATTTCGTCTTCCTTTACCATAACCATGTATAAAGTCTAGTCTAGTCTAATAACTTTTTTTTTTAAGTGCCTGCGGGTGTCTATGGGAAGCATGAGGTTTCTGCAATCATGTGATTGCAGCTGGGAAACTTGATTGGCTTCCTTTAGCCTTTCCTCAGGGTGCAGAGCCATGTGCCCCAATACTCCCATTATACAATTATTCTTTGTGATTGGCAGAGCCATGGAGATCATAGGGCGGTACTTTTAATTGAACTGCTTCACTTCCGGTCAACCTTTCAAAGTCCCATGGTGATGGAACACAAGGATTGAGCCTCTCTGAGTCGGCTGGCCTGCCATCAGTCACTCCTGTACACCTCCCCGCCTGCTGCTACCTAGCCCGGAGAACACAGGATTGGACAGTGGAATGCCCAGGGAAATCGCTGCCCAGCCTGCATACAGGTAGGTGACCAACTGGCCATCCATCTAGTGCTCTATCCCGGGCTGCTGATAAGGGGGACCCCTGGGCTGGGGGGGGGGGGGGGGGGGGCATCAGTTCATTGGGAGAGCCGGGGAGACTGCAACTGGAGGGACTGATTTTTTTCTCTTTCCGCTCCTATGCGGATTTACACTGGCCGCATTTGCCGATGGTAAGTTTAAAGTCCTGGCTCTCTCAGTCTCTGTGCTGCTGGCAGAGGAATGAATTGGCTCACACACTGCCTGCCTCCTTCAGCAAGTAAGTGCTGAGGGAATCAGCAGGGGAAAAATGGTGGCAGGCTCAGGTCCATGCAGCGGTCAGAGGCAACAGTCCATGTCCTCATCTCCCTGTGATAGACTCAGCAGCCAGCAGTGCACACAGAGGGATCCCTGGAAACACACAGAGAAAGTACAGTGCATGCAGGGCCAGGACTGGGGGGAGGAAGGGGCACCTGCTATGCTATTGTCACTGTCCTGACTTCTGCTACAGCAGCACCTTTCTCCTCCAACTTTACTTCCCCCCTCTCTCCGTGTAATGGAAGTCTCTACACCTTCCCAATCACACCGAATCTCCCCCTCTATCCCCTCCTTCACTTTCTGCTGTTTGCTTTCCCCTCACATATCTTCACTGCTCACACACACCCTGCATCCTCCAGTATCAGATCTGACCATTCCCATCACTGACTGACACCCTTTCCAACCCACATTACTTTTTATCTCTTTTACCTGTTCAGCAGTTCAGTACATTTCCTGCACTCATTTAAGGTGGCCATACTAGGAAAGAAATGTAGCAATAACTCTCGGTGGAGCTGCTGGTTTAAAGCGGGCCTGTCCTCTTGCCTCTTTACCCCTCTTAAATTGTTCAATCCCCTTGACACAACTGTAGTGCAGTGTTGTAATGATATGAGTATTGACTTTAACCCAAAATATACACCTATGTTTATATTTACCTCTACCTGGGTGTCTGTAGCTCCACCTGCAGGTGAAATAACAACACTGCACACAAACTTCAGTAATAACCAAAAATAACTTCTTTCTTTGAGTAAATAGTATATTTATATAAAACTACACTATCACACCAACGTAGTGCCACAGTATAGTAAACAGTTATAACAGTCTGAGTATACTTAAGTATATGTATATGTATATATCTATATTTATACCAGGGAACTCCCCCTGCTCTAAACTGTAAAGTCACTATCCTCTGTAACTAAGTGCAGGGCCCTGCAGTAAAAGAGATAGTCTTGACTTCTTCAGTCTTCGCTAGCTTATGAATTTGTAATTGTAATCCATAAAAGGGGTTCCTCTTGGGTGTTGCGCAGTGTAAGGTAATACACTAAAGCAGTTATAACCCAGGAGACTGGTTAAGTGTTCTTATACGAAGGAGATAAACATAAACATATCAATTCTTGAATACTGAAGTCTATGCAGATGTAATGTTCTCCAACTTAACTTGTTTCGTGGGACTATCAGTCCCAGCGACACTCTGTAACAGTTCTAAGTGTGTGTAGTATTTAAACAAATTTCTGGGTGTTAACCCTCTCACCACACAGGATCTGGGCAGATGGATGCCTCTGTTTCAACAGTTCTCAGTCTGTACGGAACCACCGCCACGCCGTCACACTGCTCCGTTCAGTAACGACCAGGAGTCCTCGGTTACCTCCTCCACGGGTCTCCTCCACGGGTAAAAACAAAAGTTGTCAGCACTACAGAAATAATAAAAGGAATCTTCTATTCTATGGCCACCTTAAATGAGTGTAGAGAATGTACTGAGCTGCTGAACAGGTAAAATAGATAAAAAGTAATCTGGGATGGAAAGAGTGTCAGTCAGTCAGTGATTGGACCCTTATGCCGCGTACACACGACCGGAGTTTCCGGCAGAAAAGGTCAGACGGAATCATTCTGTCGGACATTCCGATCGTGTGTGGGCTTCATCGGACCTTTTCTTTCGAAAATTCAGACAGACCTAGAAATAGAACATGTTTCAAATCTTTCCGATGGACTCAACTCCTATCGAGAAAAACGTTCATCTGTATGCTAGTCCGACGGACCAAAACCGACACAGGGGCAGCTATTGGCTACTGGCTATTGAACTTCCTTTTTCTAGTCCCATCGTACGTCATCACGTTGTAAACACTCGGACTTTGGTGTGATCGTGTGTGGGCAAGTCCGTTTCAGCGGAACTCCATCGGAACTCAGTCGAAAAGACCGTCAGAGTCTACTCTGACAGAAAGTCCACTCGTGTGTACGCGGCATTAGAGAGGAATGCCCAGATCTGAGACCACACTTGTAAAGAAGACTTTAGGGGCTCATTCACACAGCTGGGAGGGGCAGTACAAGCAGGCAGTTGAGCTAAAGTTTTACCACCCCTGACCACCCCACCTGAAAAGAGATGCAGCCACTCAGTCCTGTTTAATGGCAAGAATTAAATGGCATTTCACCAAGAATAGGGTGCACTACAACTACCTTGTAAGTTTGTGCAATGAACATGGCTGGGGCATTGTGGGTCTGCATATGATGGGCACAGTGAGGCTGCAATTGATGGGCACAGTGAGGCTGCAATTGATGGGCACAGTGAGACTGCAATTGATGGGCGCAGTGAGGTTGCATTTGATGGACACAGTGAGGCTGCAATTGATGGGCACAGTGAGGCTGCATTTGATGGGCACAGTGAGGCTGCATTTGATGGGCACAGTGAGGCTGCAATTGATAGGCACAGTGAGTCTGCAATTGACAGGCACAGTGAGGCTGCATATGATGGGCACAGTTTTATCTAGCAGTAATGATACATAACCACTTGATAAATGGCTATTTACAGCCCTGCATTACAAACAGTTAAATTTTTCAGTTTGTGCCCCCCCCCAAAAAATTTTGAGCACCAGCCGCTACTGTGAGCAAGCCGGGGTCCAGTAGCGGATCAGCAGGTAAGGATCAAACAGAAGCATAGTCAGTAAACATACCAAAGGTCAGTAACTAGTAGTTGCAGGTTGGAATCAGGCAGAAGCATGATCGAAGAACAAGCCAAGTGTCGATAACGAGTGGTAGCAAAATATGGATGACAGCAGGGAAGATGAGAGCGAGATACTGGCTTAAGAGGGCCAATATCTCACAGGACACACAGGAAGTGCAGAGACATGGCTCACATCAGGAAGTGGAGGAGCAAAGAGTTCAAGGTTCAGCAAAGGTCAAGGCACAAGTAGGGTTGTCCAATAGATCAGACAGGGTGCTGTCCAGCATCTCAGGTAGCATATGTATCATTACTTCTCCTAAAGAAATAGATGTTTCAATGAAAGAGGATTTGATGTATCATTTATGCAGAGGTGACTAGATTTCCTATCAAACATCAGGAAAAATATTCCCAGCCTTAAGTTTCCTATAGATGCTAGAACAGGGGTAGGCAACCCCCGGAACTGGTGCCGCAGTGGCACTCGAAGCCTTTTTTGCCAGCACTCGAAGACTCTTTTGCCGGCACTCGACTCCCTTCCCATCAGCAAAGCAGTGCAGGGAAGTGTCAGTGAGACACTAATGCATTCCAATTTCAGAGTTCCCTATGCCACATCTGCACTGAGGAGGAGGCACTATGCCCTCACACATTGTAAAAGATGGGGAACATTGTTTTGGTTCTCTAACTTTGCTGTAGCTGCGATCGTCAGCTTTTGTGATGGGGAAGAGATTGGGTGCAGTTCTGCTAGGGGGGGCGGTCCCTGTTTCCAGGAGGTGGAGGACTGTCATTGGCCACTGCTAAAGCCAATCACAGTGCTGCTAGCCCCATCCACCATCTGGGAGGAATGGTATTTTAGTGCAAAGAAAACTTAAGCTTTGCTGTGGCGCAGAGCGCCGCACTTTTTCTTAGCTGCGGGGGCCCTACTTATGATCCTGCACACAGGCCCACTGCTTTCAGAAAATGCCCCTGACCTGAGCTCATCATTGCCCATCTATTCTAGATGCTTGTATGTGACATCACATACAGTACATCACATACAAGCACGTGGGCTGGATGCGAGAGGTGGATCAGCAGGATGAGTGTGCCAGGGCAGGTAGATGTGTCTCATCTCTGCTTCCTTTCACTACTCTGCATATCACGGATATCATAGATGAGAAGTGGGTACAGCAGTGGAGCAGATGAGCAGGAGGGTACAGCGGTGGGGAAAATGAGCAGAAGGGGTTCAGAGGTGGGACAGAAGAGCAGGAGGTACAGCAGTGGGGCAGATGTGCAGGGAGGTACAGTGGTGGAAGAGATGAGAAGGGGCTTCAGCAGCGGGACAGAAAAGCAGGGGGGTACAGTGATGGGGCAGATGAGCAGGGGGTTCAGTGTTGGGGGAAACGAGAAGGGGGTTCAGTGGTGGGACAGAAAAGCAGGGGGGTAGAGCAGTGGGGCAGATGCGAAAGGAGGTGTATTGGTGGGACAGATGAGCAGGGGGAACAGAGTTGGGGCAGAAGAGCAGGGGGTACAGAGGTGAGACAGATGTGCAGGAGGTACATTGATGGGGCAGATGAGATAGCGAGTTACAGTAGTGGGGCAGATGAGCAGATGGGTTCAGTGTTCGGACAGATGAGAAAGTGATTCAGTAGTAAGGCAGAAGAGCATGGGGATACGTCAGTGGAGCAGATGTGCAGGGAGGTACAGTGGTGGGGCAGATGAGAAAAGGGGTACATTGATGGGGCAGATGAGCAGCAGGGTTACAGTGGTGGGACAGAAGAGCAAGGGGGTACAGTGGTGGGGCAGATGTGCAGGAGGTACAGCAGTGGGAGGGATCAGAAGGGGGTTTAGCGGTGGGACAGAAAAGCAGGGGGGTACAGTGATGGGACAGATGAGCAGGGGGGATTCAATGTTGGGGCAGATGAGAAGGGGGTTCAGTGGTGGGACAGGTGAGCAGGGGGTTACAGTGGTTGGGCAGAAGAGCAGGGGGTACAGAGGTGGGGCAGATGTACAGTGGTGGGGCAGAGGAGAAAGGCAGTACATTGGTGGGACAGATGTGCAGGCGGTGCAGTGGTGGGGCAGATGTGCAGGAGGTACATTGGAGGGGCAGATGAGAAAGGGGGTTACAGTGGTGGGGCAGATGAGCAGATAAGTTCAGTGTTAGAACAGATGAGAAGATGGTTCAGTGGTGAGACAGAAGAGCATGGGGCAGGGCAGTGGAGCAAATGTGCAGGGAGGTACAGTGGTGGGGCTGATGAGAAAGGGGGGACATTGGTGGGGCAGATGAGCAGGGGATTACAATGGTGGGACAGAAGAGCAGGGTGGTACAGTGGTGGGGCAGATGAGCAGGGGGTTACAGTGGTGGAACAGAAGAGCAGGGGGTAACAGTGGTGGGACAGATGAGGTGGGGCAGATGTGCAGGATGGTACAGTGGTGGGGCAGATGTGCAGGGGGTTACAGTGGTGAAACAGATTTGCAGGGGGGACAGTGATCTGAGGTGTGAAGGTGCATGAATTGGGGCTGATCTGAGGCGCGAGAGTGCAAGATGTTAATTTCTCACCACTACTCAAGTAGTTTACAGCATTTACTTGACTATGGTATTAAATATGTCTTGTTACTGCTATACCGAGAAACCCCACCTTTACCCTTAGTGGCCACACCACACAAAATTGGAGTAAATTGGCCATAGCCGCCTTTTTATTAAATAAATATAAATAACCAATAATTAACATTAATAACATAAAAACCAGACCAGACTGTTTATTAAAGAGAAAAGGTTGCAGATCCTAATAGGCATAAAACCCAGGACAGTACCTGCTTGTCACTTCACAGGCCTCCAGCCGCAAAAAAACACCAACTCGGAGACAACTAGCATGTACACATCCACCACCTGGGAGCCGTACCTCAGACGGGTCCCTAGACCATACCTTTTGGTGCCAATATAACCTAAAAAAGGACCTTGCACCCCGCCACCGCCACACAAATCTGACACCTTAGGTTTGTGCAGACCTCCACACCCGCAGGGTCCTCTGAATACCATCCTCCAGGCCAAGACACCACAGATCAATACCCACGGCATTCAAATGAACACCGTCCCCCCGTAAATATCTCCAGGGTTCTATCTCCAGCTCACGGTGCCTGACGGATAAACCCCCATTCTGCATCAGAAAGCGGACCACCTCGTGGTTGGCCTTCACCCTGGCCCTATTAAGCCCAGAAACTGACCTAGCCACCCTCCACTGTGTATGTGCCACCATATGGGACCAAACGATCAATAGATCTGGATAATCCACACGCAGCCATAAGAAATCACATTTTATATCACATATCAGATCTCTTCCACTCCTGAGACCCAAATCATTGCCCCCAGCATGTAGAACAAGCACGTCCGGGGCTCTGTCAAGCTGAGCATAACGCTCAACTTCAGGTACCACTCTGCTCCACAAGAGGCCTGACACCCCAATCCAGCGAATGACAGCCTCTTCCCTTGGAATGCCTACTTGACATCCGGCAGGCCGAACATCAGCTCTCCTCGCACCCCAGTGGACATATGAGTGGCCCATTATCCAAATCAAACACGAGCCCCCACCTGTAAAGAAAAGGATGACAAAAACAAAACACACACCTAAAGCTATACCCAATATATGAACAAAACATACACATACAGAACAAACCAACATAAAAACAACCATGACAGTTATAACAAGTGAGGAGGAATGTACAGGCGATAACGCCAAGATTCACACCTAACAATGCGCCGCAAGACCCCCTCACTCAGACCCCATCGTGCAGCCTTTGTAGCAGCCCCAATGCGGAAAGAATGCGATGCAAAGTCCAACGGACAAAAACGTCAAACACCTACGGAACACCGCCGTAAACTGGTACCGGGACATTGCAGAGCCATCCTCATGCAATAAAAACTCTAAAAAACGTGAAACCACCTGTACCGGGCAAGCTGGTGAACCAGAAACCTCAAACAGCTCCACCAGCACTCCCCCGACCAGCTTGATCTGTCTTGGATCTCAGTATCCAAAAAAACACCGAACTGTCCCCACATTGCACATCAGCCGACTGCAACCTGTCCGACCCCCATCTGGAAGAGCATACCAATTCCCCAATACGCATGATGCCAAAAAAATGCCAATGAAAAGGCCGCCTGAATCAACCGGGCCTCATAAGGTGAAGTACACACACTTGGCAAAACATGAAACAACGAACCCAATAACTCAATAACTGAATACACCGACCAGGTAGCCTCACTCACCGACCTCTGAACCAGCTTTGCTGTTACTCCAAGGCAATCCGCCACAGTCGTTCCGGACAAGGAATCCCCAATTGCGACGCTCCCGGAGCCAATAAGCGAAACTTGTCCCACTGAAACCGAGAAAGAGCATCACCCAAGGAATTACTGCAACCCGGAACATGCATAGCATACACGAAAGCATTACAATGCAAACAAGTCAGCACCAAATGCCTCAACAAACACACCACCGGAGGTGAAGAAGCAGATACACTATTAATTGCCTGCACAACTGCTATATTATCGCAGTTGAAACGGATCTTCTTGTTACTGAACTATTCCCCCCAGATGTTGGTGGCAAGCACAATCGGAAACAATTCCAACAATGCCAGATTCTTAGTGAAACCCGCCTCCCTCCAATCCAACGGCCAGGGACCAGCACTCCACTGCCCCCCAAAGTACGCTCCATACCCAGCCGATCCAGCGGCGTCCGTGAAGAGCCCCAGATCAAGACTGGACATTGCTTCCGACATCCATACAGACCTACTGTTATACGAATCCAGGAAGGACTCCCATACCAGCAAATCCGCCTTGTGGTCACAAGTAAGGCGAATGTGATGCCCTGGCGAACAAATCCCTGCGGTTGCCGCCGCTAAACGGCGATTAAAAACCCTACCCATCGGCATGATCCGACAGGCAAAGTTCAGCTTCCTGAGAAGTGACTGCAGCTGACGCAGGATCAACTTACCAGCCTTACTGCGCCGAAACCACCTGCCGAATGCAAATCCGTCAGTTTGTCGTTAGGGAGATGACAGTCCATGGGCCAGCGTGTCAATCAAGATGTCGAGAAAACTCATTATCTTAGAAGGACCCTCGATTTTGTCAGCTGCCAGCGGAATGCCAAAGCGATCCGCCATATGCTGCACTATGCCCAACAAAACTCTACAGCGGTTAGAGCCAGCTGGCCCAATGCACAAAAAATCATCCAAATAGTGAATGACAGACGGAAGCCCTGACACCTCCCGAACCACCCATTTAAAAAAAGGAACTAAACGTTTTGAACAAGGAACAGGAGACGGATCACCCCATCGGCAAACAACGATCGATGAAATAGCCACCCTCCCACCTATAACCCAACAAGTGAAAACTGTCAGGATGCACAGGCAACAATCAAAAAGCGGATTCAAAATCCGTTTTTGCTAATAGAGCCCCACGGCCATAGAAACAAACCCAATGAACCGCCGCATCAAACAAGGTGTATGAGACGGAACACAGACCAGGATCGATAAATTCATTCACCGAACCCCCCCTGGGATACGATAAATGATGAATCAACACAGAACTTGTTGGGTTCCTTCTTGGGGACAACCTCCAATGGAGAAACCACCAGATTCTCCAGCGGCGGACACTCAAACGGACCGACCATCTGACCCAGCTCAACCTCTTTTTTTAACTTATCCGATACCACCCCCGGGTGAGCCCTCGCCAACCTCAAATTGTCCGCAGGATGTGGTGGGTGAGGAATACTACAAGGAATACGAAATCCCTTGGTGAATCCCAAAGTCAGCAGGTTCGCAGCTTCACGGTTAGGATACCTACCTAGAAACTGACGCAGCCTTGCTATGCTCACCGGAGTCATCCCTTTTTCCCACAAACTCCCCAGGTCTAACCTTCCCTTTTTGTGTGCACTGATTAAAGGAGTGGGAGCCCCCGCATCTGGAGCACTCATGCCTGAATTTGTACGACGCTCCAAATTTGCATGTTCCCTCGTTGAAGGCCCAACAACGCCCCCTTTTCTTGTTGGCCGACTGTCCAGAGGGGGAAGATCCGCCGGCCCCTGATGGACAAAACGACGTCCCAGCCGCACTGATGTCATGAGCCACATCCAAAGATTAATGTCCTTGTGATCCCAGCGCAATGAAGGCCGCAATGCTTTGCGCTGCCAAAATTGCTCATCATACCGCAGCCAGGCCAGTCCCCTGTAGACTTGATACGCTTCCCCTATCGCGTCCAATCAACAAAAAAGGGCAGAACAATGCTCCGGCGCCTGTTCCCCAATAACTCTGGCTCAATTCGCAAAGGCCTGCAGCCAATTGGTGAATGACCGGGGAATGAGTTTATACCGCCTCTTCTCCTCCTCCTCCTTTTTGCTGTCATCCAACTTACCTCTATCCAGGTTAAACTTCTGTAGCGGACACAGGGAAAGAATTTCTACATACTCACCCTTCCAAATTTTTTCACACACTTCCGTCTTGAGATGTGCTCCCAGCGGTCCCTCAAAACAGACATATACCTAAAACAGGTATCCCCGCACACTGAACATAGTGCATGCCTGCACCGAGGAAAGGAAGGAGAGGTGGTCTTCAGAAATCCCTCACACAATACCGCCTGAGATCTACAAAGCGTGGCAGCATGGCTAAAGATGGCGCCGGCTCCCTACCCTCTATAACAGAATCTCCCTCCCCTGCTGAAGAACCGCTGCAAAACCCTGGGACATCTGGATGTAAAGGATCAATGGCAGAAAACAGTGAGTACACCCCCCTTTCCAAAGCTGAATTGGATATCAGCCTAGACATACTTTGCACTAAATTACTCACTAAATTTCAATCTGAACTGCAAAAATCCACCTCCACTTTGTCCCAAGAGATAGCAGCCCTAGGCTCCCGGACTGATTTACTTGAAAACAAGCATGACGAACTTGCAATTGTTTTCAATGATTTATCCAGAGAACAAGAAAATCTCTCATCAGCGTTTACACAATTACAAGCCCACGTGGAAGATTTGGATAATAGAAATAGAAGGAATAATATCAGGATTAGAGGGGCCCCAGAATCTATTACGGATTTGCCAGCATATACCACTAAACTATTCCTGATGCTGTTACTAGAACAAAATCCCCAGTCTTTCACGTGCGATCGCATACACTGTTCTTTAAGAGCTAAACCCCCTCAAGTAAACCCCCTCGTGATATAATCCTCTGCATGAAAGACTTTTTAGCTAAGGAAGAAATAATAAGGGCAGCACGGGTTCTCAGAAATATTACTCTAGATGGAGTACAATTATAGTTATACCCGGATATCTCTCAAGCCACTCTGGACAGACGCAGGAAAATGAAGGAAATCACTACAATTCTTTCTACAGCCAGAATCAGATACAGATGGGGTTTTCCATTTAAACTGATCATCCCTCCTAATGGCACAACATACATCGCCACCTCTATTCCGGAAGGTCAGGATATCCTTGTCAAACTAGGTCTATGGAACCCCAACAATCTTCCACGCACCCCATCTACTCCTAGACAAGCCCCGATATGGAACACCCCCTCTCACAGAGGAGATAGACCCAGACTCAGACATGAAGCGGGCCAATGGAGTCCTAATTAACTTTATACTTTCAGGATGAACCTTTAGTAAATGACATTTACCCTTGATATATGAGTCCCTCATGGTTCTGTTTTTACCGTTTCGTTTTTTTTTTTTTCAAGAGCTGATATTCTTGTTTTCTTGTTCCACAGGTTATTCTTACTTTATTATTTCAGGCGGAATCTAACACAGATTACTTTATTGTTCTTATATGCAGAATTTCCTCTTCTTCCTTTAGTAGCTAAAACTGTTGTAATTATGCCAAAAAGGATTTCATCGCTGACACCTTCAGCCTTAAACTGGAACTGTGTGTATATTTCACTCACCTCTATCTTGCTTTCACAACAGCACCTATAGAAACTGCAACGCTGTCATCTTGTGTCCATGTATGGTATTACAGGCATTCCTCAAATCAACAAGATAATATAATCTTCCCTGAATGTGTACTTATACTGGATTATTATATTAGCAGCTATTAGTCCAAGTATTGTTATTGTTCTAGGTGCGAACTGTTGTTTCTTTCTAAAAATTACACCAGTTAAGTTGCATAAGCTATAACAGTTCTTTAAGACAGGTTTTTTTTTGTCTTTTGTGCTTTTTTTATTTGCACAATTATTATTATAACATCTATTAATTGTGGCTGTTTGCCCACATGTCGACATGAATCACCCCCTCTCAGTCATTACCCATTCTCCATTATCATGGAGAAACTACAATTTACTCAAATGTACTGAGTTACATCTTTTCCACCAACTTTCTACATGTTATTTTTTTTTTTATCATTATTTTTTTCATTACTAATGTTTTGATTCAAGACGTGATTAGACTGAGTTTGAGACAGGGCGGTCTCACATGTTTTCTCAGTCGGTTGGAGACTTGTCTTTTCCAACCCCATTTTCTATTCGTATAATAGTTATAAGGTACAATTTACATTGTTTTACAGAGATAGTTTTTTCTACGTGTAAAAAGAGATATGGTACAGCTACTAGATTCTTTATTTTCCTCAACAGTATTAAGAGAGATGCTTTTCTCACCAACTTCCGGTACACCTGTTCAGCCTCAGAAATAATAATCCAAGGTTGTACTTATAATACAGCTTACAACTTTTTTCAGCGCATAACATCACTTCCTGCTAGAATCCCAAAAAAAAAAAAAACTACCACCATGACCATTAAAATTATTTCACACAATGTACAAGGATTTAACTCCCCTAATAAAAGAAAAAAAGCCTTTTTACAATATAAAAAATTAAACGCAAAAATGATCCTCTTGCAGGAGACACACTTTATGAAGGACAATCATTCAAATTTTTTTCATAAAGCTTATAATCAATCCACTTGAAACTCAGCAGGTATACAAAGATCAAGACAGCAGATTTATTATAATTAAAGGTATCTTGTCTGGTAGGGAACTAACAATAACTAATGTTTACGCTCCAATGGATACACAAACCACATTCTTTACACAATTCTTTAACACTCTGCAATGCTATCATTGTCCACATATTATATTGGGTGGACATTTTAATTCAGTGGCCCAACCAAATTTAGACCATAGCATAAGCAATTTAAACTCAAAAACTTTCTCTAAAACAACCTCTAAACACATAAATGATTTACAACTCATAGATTCATGGAGAGCATTGAACATAGGGGCGCGTGAATATACTTTTTACTCACACCCACATGATTCCTATTCATGCTTGGACTATATTTTGTGTACTCCCATAATCCTAGTCAACCGTTGGGAAGCATCAATTCATCCTTGCACTTGGTCAGACCATCAGATTACTACGCTTAACACACATTTTATTGGTCTCTCTTCAACACCTTTCTCTTGGAGACTCAACAAGTCTTTATTAACTGAACCCACTCATCAACAGGAAATAGCTTCTGCCATTAAAGATTATTTTACATTAAACAATACACCAGATATATCCCCTACTACTCTAAGGCTAGCTCACAAGGCAGTCTTGAAGAAAAATGGGAAAAAATTCACTCTCTCACAATGGATCTCTATAAATTATATAGGGAACACATAAACTCCCATGACCCAGATATCTTTAACATGATTTCTCAAAAACGCAATGAACTAGACTCCATTCTAACTTTTAAAGCAGAAAAGGCCCTCCGCTGGTCAAAAGCTACATTTTTCCTCTCAAGTAATTCTTATTCAACAATGTTTGCCCGTAAATTAAATCAATCTATTAAACCCACTCATGTATATACAAACTTAAAAATAACACCAATCAATTAGTCACTCATCCGCAAGACATCCTATCAGTTTTTTCCAAATTTTATTCGGAGCTCCTATCTAAACCTTCATCATCAATCCCACCTTCCGCATTATCATAGCTAGACAATATTCCTTTCCTCTCATTAACCCTTTCACAAACTGACCTTTTGAATGCCCCATGCACAGACGAAGAAATACTCCAAATCATTGAATCCCTTAAAAAAGGTTCTGCACCTGGCCCTGATGGATTTTCTTCTTTTTATTATAAACAATTTCACCAACTCTTAATCCCTAATCTAACCAAATTATTTAATAAGATACTAAAAGGAGACCATTTCCCAGAAGAGATGCTCTTAGCGAATATGTTTTTAATCCCAAAACCGAATAAAGATCACACATTGCCCCAAAATTACAGACCAATCTCAGTTATTAATAATGACCTTAAGATTTTTAGCAGACTATTATCAAATAGATTAGCAACGATAATCCCATCTCTGATTTCCCCATACCAATCAGGTTTTATCCCAGGCAGGCAAATTACAGACAACATTAGACTCGTAACAAATATAATTCAAGACGCTAATATTAAATCACGTCCCATACTCCTTTTAAGCCTAGATATTAATAAAGCATTCGATAGTGTAACTTGGAAATATCTTGATTTAGTGCTACAAAAATATGGTTTCAATTGAGCATTTATACACGCTTTTCATGCTCTCTATAACAATCCTACCACCAGGATAAAATTACCAGGTTGTAACTCAGACTTCTTTAAGATTGGCAAAGGAACCAGACAGGGCTGCCCCCTTTCACCCCTATTATTCGCCCTTGCAATCGAACCGTTAGCTACAGCAATTTTACATAACCCAGATATAAAAGGTTACACTTCAAATAATAACACATATAAACTTAGTATGTATGCTGACAATATGATTCTGTTTCTATCACAACCTAACATTACCAATCCTACTACAAACATTAAAAATCTTCTCATCCCTTTCTGGTTTATCAGTAAATGTTTCAAAATCACTAGGTATGCCTATAAATATTCCCTCCGCACAACTAGACAATATTCGATCTTCATTTAACCTCACATTCATAACAGAGTCTCTCCCTTACCTAGGTGTACAACTCACTCCAGACTTTAATATTAAATCCTTTAATATTTCATTTTTAGGCAGAATAACAGCTATAAAAATGACACTATTACCTAAGTTATTATATTTATTTCATGCACTACCTACCAGACTTAATAAAACATTGATCACCAAATTTTAATCAGAGGTTAACAAATTCATATGGTCAGACTCTCATCCAAGGATCTCCAAAACAGTTTTATATAAATCACAGAAAAATGGTGGACTAGATCTTCCAGATTTTTGGTTATACTATCTAGCAGCTAGATGGTCCCAATTAGCCCAATGGCACATACAAAATTCCAAAATCCCTTGGGTTAGTTTTGAAAACAACTCAATTCTTCCTTATTCCATCGCTGGTTTACTATGGGGCCACAAAGTTCCAATCCACAAATTAGCTAATCTTATTCTAGTGGTAGCTAACTCATACCAACTTTGGAAAGTACATAATAAAAAATTTAATATGATATCAACCACACCCCCACTCGCCTCCTTTATAGGTGATTCCAAATTCTTACAAGTACACCAAGCACTAAAAGAAAAATACAAGACCCCTAATAGTGAATTCAGAAGATTCCTACAAATTAGACACTTCTATATTACTTCCTCCTTTAAATTTTATCCAATATTTCACACACATTTTATGAAAAAAATTGTGTTAACTTTCCCAGAGTCGCAGGCTTAATTTCAGAAATATATTCAAATCTGATCAATACTAACAGTCCAGACAAACATCCCTATATGCTTAAATGGGAACAAGAATGTGACTTCACTCTATCCTCTGAAAATTGGTCTGACTGCATTTCCAATCTTCTCAAGTGCACAAGATCAATCACAATTAGAGAAACAGCAATTAAGCTCTTCACACGTTGGTATTATACACCAGCCAAACTTCATGCCATTTTTCCATCAATACCTCATACATGCTTTAGAGGATGTATCTCCACAGGTTCATTCACCCATATTTTTTGGGACTGTGAAAAAGTTTCTCAAATATGGAAACAGCTTGAAGGTTTCACATCCATTATATCAACAAACAATGTTAGTCTCACTCTTTATAACTGTCTTTTATTCACACCTATCATTGGTCTAAATTCTTTTCATATGAGACTGGTCCACACAATATGCGTTGCCATACACTGGCTCATTACATACCACTGGAAATCATCCACACTACCCTTATCCCAACTTAAAACAAGAATCAATAATATTCTTCTTATGGAAAAAATATTTCACACCCTAAATAATTAAAAACATATATTTGATAAAAAATGGAAATCAGTTTATTATTTCGGATTAAATAATTTTCTGTATCTACTATTCATTAAAAAACACTTGAATTGTATGTACCAAATTGTACAACTGCTGTATACACATACATATTTTTTTTGTAAGACTATCTATTTTTCTATGTATTTCTCTTGATATTTGTCAATTCACTCTGTGCCACCTTTTGTACCTAATAAAAAAGTTTGTAAACAAAAAAAACAAACATATACCTCACACGTAGCTGAATCCACCAAGCGTACACGGTCCGCCTCTTTTTCCTGCGCCTTACCTTGTCTGTCGTCCGCTCCAGCACTGGTTGCCGGAGCCAGGCCAGTGGCCTGTGCAGGCGGCGGAGACACCGCGGTGGTCGCCAAAGGGGAAACCAGTGCTGGCCCTGCTGTCACTAGACTCGCGGTCGCCGAAGGACCCACATTACCCCCCCCAAGAGCCAACAGGTGGAACCCACGCTAACGTGGGGGGCCCTGCACTAGCGTACGAGTCTATGTGCCCCAATACATCCCTCAAGTCAGACAAAAGCCGCAACAACTCCTGGGCCCCAGAAACATCCACACTCCCTGCATGCAAACCCCCCCAGCAACAGGCACACACAGAAGATGACACAGAAGAAAGGCCAACAGGCCACTTACCAGGCTGCCGCGTACCACCACCAGCCATCACCGGGATCTCCAACGCTGCTCGATCTTCCACCCGCTCTGCCTCACTCCTCTTCCAGCTCCCCTTCAGATCAGGAAGCGTCTTCCACGATTGCCGCTGTGCCCTGACCCGATGTTGCTGTGGCCCGCCGGCTGATGTCTTCTGGAGCCTGTACACCAGAGGGCCCAGGCCGCTCATCATCACTGACCCGTCGAGCCTTCACCCCAGCAGAGTGGGATGAAGCCGCTCTCGTAGCACCGCCGTCCCCTTCCTTCCTCCTCCCACTGGCCGCTGCTGCTCTGTTCCCAGGTGGATGTCTGTCATCAGGCAGCTGCTGATGGACCCCGGCCGCGCCAGGTAATAAGCTGGGTCCCGCTATGTCCACGCTCCCTCGCCAAGCAGCCGGGGTGGCCGTGAAGCCACTCACAGGCGCCGCCATCACCACCAGAGGATCAGCAGGGAGGCGGGCTGTAGTGCCTCATGCTGTAGCCCCGCCCCTCGGGTCCCGCCGTGAAAGAGGATTCCTCCCGGGCCGCACAGACACCGCAGCCGACCTTTGCTTGTGTGCGGGGACCAGAGGGTGCCTTGAAGCGGACTCCATGGGGCTCCTAAGGCGGAGCTGGACCCTGGGAGCCAAGTCAGAGCTGAGGCGCTCTGGAGGCCATGATCTCCAAGCATGTGTCGGGGGAGGGGGGCAAGAGTGGAACCCCCCGCCCCGGCTCTCAACAGCAGCCCACTGACCTGATCATGCAGCCAGTCTGTGCCATGCACAGCAGCCGCTGCCCGCAGCTGGGCCATCAGGCCCTCGATGTCCACCATCAGAATAAGTGTGGGGGGGTATAACGTGTGCCAGGGGCTGCATGTTGCTCTAAGTTGCTCCAAACTCTTCTCTGACTGGACCCCTCCCCTTCCTGTACACTGCTTAATTACCCTTTCCTCCTCCCAGCTCAAACCCTGCCCCCTGCAGCCTACTAACCTATCCTGTACCCTTAGACTCAGTACCTAACAAGCCCCTTTAACCCCTGTCATGTCGGCCCTACGTCTACTGCATTCTTTCTTTTACTCCAGGCCTTTCTTTATAAAAAAATCCTTTTTGTGATTAAGAGTGTGAAGTTGATATTTTTTGGTTAGAAAATCGGCACTCTCATATTCTTTGAAAATATTTTTCGGCACACTGTGCTCAAAAGGTTGCCTACCCCTGTGCTAGAACCATATTATTCAACACTTGTTACTTTGCGAGGATTAAACAATCTAGCTGTCTACATGATATCATTGCTATCTTAGTGTAGGGAAGGCCAGAACAAATGACTAACCAGGTGTGCTACATTCACATTTGCAGACAGGCAAAGATAGAGAAAGCAGAGTGCACAGAGGGACGAGCTAATCAGTGTGCTACTTCACTGTCCTGTAACATACTGTGACCAAACTGTACTACCTAAGTGTGATAGAGGAAAAAAAACTGTTACGCCGCGTATACATGATCGCACATTCCGACAACAAAATCCATGTTTTTTTTCCGACGGATGTTGGCTCAGACTTGTCTTGCATACACATGGTCACACAAATCTTGTGTGACCATGTAAATCCTCTTCTGGCCGTTGCCATGATGATTGTGGGCAAGTGAAGCCCAATCGCAATCTCTTCCTGGAGTACCAATGGAGAGGTGCATGCTGGGTAACCAGCGTGTATCGCTCGATATTGCGTATGTGGGATGCTCCGGTGGCCGCAGTGCTGATTGTTTAGAAAGTTGCCATAACAACGGGCGATGACGGAGGAAGGTCCCGCCCCAGTGTTATGGCAACCGTCTTAAATCGCGTAATTTCCTGTCGGGAAATAATGCGATTTTTGCTCATAGTACTGCCCACTGACTCCTGGGAAATGATAACTCACATTTCCCAGGAGCACAGGCGAGGGAGGAAGTGATGAGGAGCTCCGCGTACCAGGAAGTGGCAGATTAGGAGCCACTACATAGCAACAGGGCGTTTCTGGTAAGTAAAAAAAAATTTCCCCCCCCAAATGTTTCTTAATACTATTCAACATCTGTGAATATGCAAACAAAAAATGTCAGGGTGGAACTCCGCTTTGAAGACAACTATGCTGTCTGGAATGCATTGCAAAGTGACATTAAAATCTCAAAAGTAATTTTCACTATTCTGATGAAAAAACTGTGAATGAGCTATGTGTACTGTATATTATTCAGTAAAAGTTTACCAATCATATTACAATTTATCACTTGTTCACTTAGGATTATATAAAAGTCTGCATTAATTAAAATATACATTTTTGTGCAGTCATTGAAAGGGACGAAGACAACGGTCTTTCACTTGTAGAACTGAATCCTCCAAATCCATGGGACTCAGATACAAAAATTCCATTAGACTTGGATCCAGGGGAGTTACAGGTACGCTTGTCGTTTAAAAAAAAAATAATAACATTTTTAGAAATGGTCATTGAACATTGTTTTAATGTGCCTGTCTGTGCTGTTCTATTTCATACATGAAAGGTGCTGTTCATTGTCAGGGTGTATTTACAGTAGTTATGCATTTTTTGCTGATATCATTCACATGCTGTACATGAACATTTTACAAACATGAACATTTTACAAACCTGAACAATTCAACCTTAAAGTGGTATTAAACCCAAAAGCAAAAATGTAACGTATTGCAGCTTAGCAATCATTAGATGTGGTGGCAGCATTCGTTTTCTGGTTTTAGGCTTTTTCTTCCTCTATTTTCACCTGGAGATCTGGCCAGTAACACAACTCTAATGCCCCGTACAAATGGTCGGCTTTTCAGATGGAAAATGTCCGATCGGAGCGTGTTGTCGGACATTCCGACCGTGTGTGGGCTCCATCGGACATTTTCCATCGGATTTTCCATCACACAAAGTTTGAGAGCAGGCTATAAAATTTTCCGACAACAAAATCCGATCGTGTCAATTCCGACCATGTGTGGCCTGTTCCGAAGCACAAAGTGCCACGCATGCTCAGAAGAAATTCCGAGACGGAACAGCTCGGTCTGGTAAACTTAGCGTTCGCAATGGATCCACACTTTCGTCACGGTGCAATGTTAAAAATGGTTTAATACAGCACACTCTCTTCTTCTTTATAATGTGAGAAGAATGAAGTAGTTTTGCTGCTTATATTCACACAGACTTCTCACAAACTTATTTCTTTATTATTTAGCGGGATTCCCTTAATATATTTAGATTTGTCACATCTAACAACATTTTTTTTGTGTTGTTTTTTTAGGTTTTAAGGCAGATTCTTTTTTTTTTCGTTTGTCTTTTTTTCAAGGCTGATCTTTGTTTTATTGTATTTTTATTTTTACTCCAGAATATTTTTGTGTGTGTTTTGTGTGTCAAGTTACCACAACACCATTGATATGTTGTTATATTTAATCTGTAGGAGATTGTTTGGTGTTGTTGTCTCTTGTTAATTTCACATTGTACTTTAGAAATGTACTTGAAACCTCACAAACAAACTGTCCTTTTTGGATGAAAACACACATAGGAGAGTATAATTTTCCCAAAAAAATCATTTATTAAGGGCTCACAACTAAACAAAGAGGGAGGCAACGCTGGAGAAACAGCAGAAATGGGTGAAGCCTTTGGCCCCCAGGGCAGACATCAATTATTTCCAGGCAAAATTGGTGGCCTGAGCAGTTCATATCTAAGGGAGTGCAGTCTGGTCCAGAAGTCCCAGAGATCCGGAAAGCAGCAGATGACATCTGTGTCCCCAGCTAGTGGTCATACAAGAGACTGCATCTTTTGTCAGACCAGACTGAACCCAGGGTCATCACTCTATTGTCTTCTTTCCATGCTTCCTTCCACGCTGTGGCTGTGGTGGTGGAGTTGTGGCAGCAGGAGGAGGAGGAGGAGGATGGTCCAACTCAATCACGTCGGTCTTGGGTGTGATTTCGCCACTCACCCCCTTAGTTAGGACTTTATAAATAAGTTGCTCACACATGAGGCGTTGACACTCCTGCATGCCCTGCAGTTTGGTGGCAGCCATGCAGGCAAAGGCCTCTTCAGGAGTGGGTAAGGCTCGGAGGGACGCAGAAGCCTCCTGAATGAGCCTGAGCGCAGAATCCTGCATGTGAGTCGCCTTCCTCGCTCTTTTGTATGGAAGGCGGAGGGGAGGAACCTGCGATTCGGTCAGGCTTCGACTTGTCCCAGGCTTCTCCTGGCTGACACTTAGCCCCGCCTCCTCCTGGCTGCAACTTAGCCCCACCTCCTCCTGGCTGCCACATTTCACAGCCTCCTCCTGGCTGAGGTCTTCCTGTGTATGAAAAAGGGACATAGTTTTAGTTTTTTAGTCATCAATCACACACAATTGTCACCTCCTGACTGTTGGAAATTGAATGTTAACAATTATAACAGACTATCATTCTGAGCCCAGCATTTTTCATTCTTGTCCCAATTTTGGGTGCCCACTACTGTCTATTGATATGTAAAACACTTTTTTCAATCAGCAATTAGTGATCAATAATAACATCTAGTAAACATAATTTCTTTATTGTCCAGAAATCTGTAGAACAATGCTATACCTGACTCCAGCTGGGCTCCTCCACTTCTTCCTGGCTGGAAGGCCCAGGTTGGACATCGGAAGCCTCAGCTGGGGTGGAAGGAAGAGTGGAAGGAAGAGTGGAGAGGGATTCCCTGACTTCAGTCTGGTCTGACAGAAATCGCAGTCTCTCATAGTACCACAGCCTGGGGACATAAACGTCATCTGCTGCAGCTCCGGACCTCTGGGAATCTGTGACCTTCTTGCGCTCCCTAAGATAAGTGCTCCTCAGGCCACCAATTTTGGCTTTTAAATAGGGGATGGTTGCTGTGGGGACCACCGGCTTCACCAACTCCAGCAGTTTCTCCAGCGCTGCCTGCCTCTTTTGTTTATTGTTATAATGGGGGTGTCTCACCTGCCACAGACAGGGCAGCTCCCTGTATTTGTCTATGAACAGGGGGAGGAAGTTGTGGTCATTGAAGCCATCCATTTTCTCTGCAAGACACAACACAAGACAAACCCTAATATCAGGCCAAACTCTCCTAATCTTGTTACAATATAGGCTTCAATTTCGAAGCTGTATAGGCCCAAGTTTAGATCTTATCTTCGTTATCACGATCGGCGCCTCCGATGCTCCTTCCTCGGCTCACAGATCGTACGTAATACGCACGCGTGTTACGCTTTATACACACTGCGCATGCGTGTAACTCCGCCCGCCCCTGACGTTCTTTCTAGTCTATTCCCCGCCCCTTTTCGTTCTGCGCAGTGGGGGAAGAGCACATGGTGGATACACAGCAGGTGCGTGCTAATTACAGGAACGAGGAAGAGGAGGAGGAAAGCCCGGAGCCAGAAATGTCCCGATCCAGAAGGAGATTTAGGGCCTCAAATATGTCCTTTGGGGAGATGTTGGAGATGGTCGACATCTTGAAGAGGGCCGACTATGACGGGAAGTATGGACCTTACCCCAACCCCAATGTCAGAAAGGCCAAGATCATGGCGAAAGTGGTCAAAAGTCTGCACCGGCATTTCGGGGTACGTCAATCAAAAGATCAGCTCAGGAAACGGTGGTCGGACCTCAAATTACGAGAACACGAGCAGTACAGAAAGATCCGGAGAGTGCTGCAAAAAAGTAAGTAGTTGTGCTGTGTTCCTATTCTTTTTGTGTTTCTTACGTTCGTGCTGCTCCATGTGCTTTTCTTACAAGTGTACATTTTAAAATGGCAACTTTCTGGTTCATAGGCACATTATTCGTTCGTATCAAACATTTTTCTTTTGGCCTATAAAACACCATTGTTTTGGCCATATGCATTTGGCCACATTTTTTACGCCCTACTTGTATGAAACTAATTTGGTTATGTAGATGGCTTTGTTACTAGAATGAAATGCACTAGATTCTGTGTAAGGAGAGGACACTGAGCAGCGGTTTTCACATCTGGAGACTGGAGCACTAGTGTGGGACCCCAGAACATCATTTTTATTAGGGGGGCCACACAGGTGCTCCAGTGTATACTATAGGGGTGACTCCATCTGGGAAGCTTGTACCAAACAGGTAAAGTATTGCAGCTTGACAAAGGACACTGAAAATGCTACATTTTGGAACTCTGCCAAAATAGACAATTGTACCCCACTTCCAAGCAATGTTTCCTATTTATAGTTCTGCCATCAAATATCTGTGTGCTAAGTATAGCATTTTTGTTTTACATAGGGGAGAAAAGACTCGGAGGACACCCCTCATCCGAGGAGACCACAGACCCCCCACCTCTGGAAGAAGGGGAAATCCCCCCAACCCAAGAAGAGCAGGAGGAGGAAGAAGATGTGGTGGAAATTGTCACCACAACAGGTGAGTGTCTGCGATCACAGGCTCAGGTAAGAGATGGATGCCGGCATATTTTTGATACCTGTTTTTGTTTGGTTTTTCTCTTTTTAGGTGATCGTGATGTTGTGGATCCAGATCTTTTCACATCAGAAAGTGCCCAGATCCTGATTGGGGAGATCATGGGGTGTAATTTACAATTGGAAAACCTCAAGAAAAACATCAATGATGTTATTCAAAAAAATAAAAACATCATTGATGTTTTGGGGCTAGTTTAAAACACCTCCAAATCCCTTTGTTTTTTTGTATGCTACACTGTTAAAAATGTTTTAGCCATTTTTCGAAAAGCCAAATTTGGAGGATGCACACAGTGTGCCAACATGTGCTATCTGCCATCTCGGGAGATCAATGGACGCGTTTTGGGGGGTGCAACCCCTTCCTCAATAATAAAGTAGCTGAGAGGAAGGGGTTTCTCCCCCAAAACACATCCCTTGATCCCCCGTGATGGCAGCTAGCACATGTTGACATTCGTAAATTTGTGTGCATCTTCCAAATTTGGCTTTTCCTGGGGTGACTTCACCCCATCTGAACGCAATATCAAACACAGTTCCTAAATACTCATGTCTGATATTGCCTTCAAGTTCTACCAAATATGAACTTTGTAAGTTCAAGATTTGTGTCTTTCTTGTTGGTTTTACACATGCCTGTTTTATCTTAAATGGACATTTATATTTTTTATAATGCCCCCCCAAAAATTGTTATACAACAAACATGTTGGTTTGTTTTAAAAACCTTTTCTAAATGCACATGTGATTGTGCAGGTATTAAAAAGATTGTTAATCAAGAATGTGTGGATTATTGTCTCAACGCTACAACACTTTTGTGGTGATGTAATTGCTGTTTTCTGTGACAAAGGGGGTTATTTCCTAAGGGCAAATCCTCTTTGCACTACAAGTGCAGTTTCAGTGCAGTTTCAAGTGCACTTGTAGTGCAAAGTGTCTTTGCCTTTAGTAAATAACACCCAACAGTGCTTTGTATAAGGTTACACAATCATGCCATTTTCAGGACTCCCCACATTTCTGTCAGGGTCAGCTAAAACAAACACAAGCAGTAAATGTCAACAAAGATTTGCTTTTTTTTGTTTTTATTTGATAAAGGCTTCACAAATTTGCTGGCATATTGATGGCCCCCCTACCCGCAAAGAACTCAAGGTATCTTAACCGGACATCACGGGCACTCAGGGAGGGCAAGCCAGGGCAGCCACTTTCAAGCGCCGTCAGGGTTGTTTCATTTATAATTCCAGCCTCAGGCCCAACTGAGCCAGCATAGTTAATGTAAACAAAGTCAACCAGCACAGACCATAAACCCTAAATAGAAGCAGCTGTAGTACTGAGGGTAAATTTATCAAATCCCAGAAAGATACATATCAAAAAGGCAGTACAGCGCATAAAAATTAAATTTTAAAAGAAATCAATAAAAGTCCATATATGAAAGATAAATATAGACAAAATCCAGTAATTCCTCCGGTGACACTGGTGACATGAAAAACTTGCAGAGTGACTGTAGTGAAAAGATGGACCTCCACCTTCAGTGACACAAGCCGCTCACCTCTATAGATGGACCCCTGAGTTAATCAGTCAGGTCAAAACAGCAATTCCCTCACAGGGATAGTGGCAGGAGCAGATGCATACAGGGTTGGATCAAGCATCAACAGCGGGTACGTAGGCAGTAGTCACATGAAAAAGATATGAAGAAATCTAGTGCTCTCTGAATACTGCTATAACTTTATTAGAAAAGTAGCGGAAACACTTACAATATGTTGCACTGTGCCCATTAGAAAAGTAGCGGAAACACGTCCACATCGTCCCACCACCCAACTCGGGATCGTACTATTATAATTACAAGGGGTTCAATAGTATTGTGATGTTGGCGGTGGTGTCGGCTAATTACGACTTCCTGTATGTGGACGTGGGGAAGAAAAGCCGTATGTCCGATTGTAGAGTCCTCGCCTAGATGGAGTTTTACAGGCGTCTCCAGAATGGCAGCTTGGACTTGCCACCTCCAGAAGAGAATGTGGAAGGACTCCCATTCGTCTTCGTTGCAGATGAAGCATTTGCGCTGGGGGACCATCTTATGCGGCCATTCCCAATGAGGACCCTCACCCCGGAACAGAGGGTTTTTAATTACCGGCTGGCCAGAGCCAGAAGAGTGGTGGGGAACACATTTGGAATCCTAGCCAGCCGGTTTCGCCTATTTCTGACACCCATTCATATGGCGGAGTATAAACTTAATCATATAATCCTGGCGTGCTGTGTTCTACATAACTTTTTACGCCAACATTCTGCCAACTATGCTGGCTCATATAAAAAAGGCAGTACAGCGCATAAAAATTAAATTTTAAAAGAAATCAATAAAAGTCCATATATGAAAGATAAATATAGACAAAATCCAGTAATTCCTCCGGTGACACTGGTGACATGAAAAACTTGCAGAGTGACTGTAGTGAAAAGATGGACCTCCACCTTCAGTGACACAAGCCGCTCACCTCTATAGATGGACCCCTGAGTTAATCAGTCAGGTCAAAACAGAAATTCCCTCACAGGGATAGTGGCAGGAGGAGATGCATACAGGGTTGGATCAAGCATCAACAGCGGGTACGTAGGCAGTAGTCACATGAAAAAGATATGAAGAAATCTAGTGCTCCCTGAATACTGCTATAACTTTATTAGAAAAGTAGCGGAAACACTTACAATATGTTGCACTGTGCCCATTAGAAAAGTAGCGGAAACACTTACAATATGTTGCACATAGGAAGGACTTCTCGCCCCTTACATGTCCGTTTAGGAGAACATGTCAACAACATTAAAAAGGGACTAAAAACACATAATGTCTCTAAGCACTTTAAATTAGTACATGGTCAAAATCCCAGGGGTCTTAGCTTCTGGGGTATCGAGAGAGTTAATAAACATTGGAGGGGGGGCAACTTCCTACGCCAACTTAGTCGCAGAGAATCCCATTGGATTCACGAGACCAAGGTCCTCGTTTAGGGGGGCCTTAACGTCGACTTTGACGTTAATTGTTTTATTACTGATCGATAGTGGCCTTTTTTTTTTTATTTTATCATATGTTGAATAGGTTGTGCTTATGTGTTTTTAACATGTATTATTAATTATGTTATGTGGATGATCCAGGATATTGAGCTTGAGTGCGGGGTTTATGTCATTTTTTTAATTCTTAATTTTGTTCTTAATTTTGTCCTTTTTTCCTTTTTAATATTTTAACTTGTCTAAAGTTTTTTAGAGAAAGGTTTATCAGTATATTAACCATTGGTTATTTATTAATAGCCATTTTATAACAGGCTTATATAGTTGCACTGTGGACATTGCTGTTTATATTGTGTGCCTCTAAGTACTTCCTCCTGAGTTACTATGGAGATGGGTACACATTGGTGCTTATTGGCCATTTTGAGGAGTGGATATGTATTTAAACGGGTGTCATCATGTCCGGCCGTCGCCGCTGAAGAAGTCCCGCCCCCTTCTAGGGACGTAACACGTACGGCATTCGAACATGACTGGATCGTGATGTCACCCGCGCTCCGCTCGTCCATCCTGTGTGGATCATCCACTCGTACCTATGCTTGCATCCTTCGCACTGGGGCACAGTGCAACATATTGTAAGTGTTTCCGCTACTTTTCTAATAAAGTTATAGCAGTATTCAGAGAGCACTAGATTTCTTCATATCTTTTTCATGTGACTACTGCCTACGTACCCGCTGTTGATGCTTGATCCAACCCTGTATGCATCTCCTCCTGCCACTATCCCTGTGAGGGAATTTCTGTTTTGACCTGACTGATTAACTCAGGGGTCCATCTATAGAGGTGAGCGGCTTGTGTCACTGAAGGTGGAGGTCCATCTTTTCACTACAGTCACTCTGCAAGTTTTTCATGTCACCAGTGTCACCGGAGGAATTACTGGATTTTGTCTATATTTATCTTTCATATATGGACTTTTATTGATTTCTTTTAAAATTTAATTTTTATGCGCTGTACTGCCTTTTTTTATATGAGCCAGCATAGTTGGCAGAATGTTGGCGTAAAAAGTTATGTAGAACACAGCACGCCAGGATTATATGATTAAGTTTATACTCCGCCATATGAATGGGTGTCAGAAATAGGCGGAACCGGCTGGCCAGGATTCCAAATGTGTTCTCCACCACTCTTCTGGCTCTGGCCAGCCGGTAATTAAAAACCCTCTGTTCCGGGGTGAGGGTCCTCATCGGGAATGGCCGCATAAGATGGTCCCCCAGCGCAAATGCTTCATCTGCAACGAAGACGAATGGGAGTCCTTCCACATTCTCTTCTGGAGGTGGCAAGTCCAAGCTGCCATTCTGGAGACGCCTGTAAAACTCCATCTGGGCGATGACTCCACAATCGGACATCCGGCTTTTCTTCCCCACGTCCACATACAGGAAGTCGTAATTAGCCGACACCACCGCCAACATCACAATACTATTGAACCCCTTGTAATTATAATAGTACGATCCCGAGTTGGGTGGTGGAACGATGTGGACGTGTTTCCCACCAATTGCCCCTCCGCAGTTAGGAAAGTCCCACCGCTGGGCAAAGTGGGAGGCCGCAGTCTGCTATGCCTGTGGCGTGGAAGGAAACTGTTGAGGAAAACAAAAAAAACTTAGTATTTTTGCACATAAGCATGGAAAGCAGATTAGACACAAACATTCTTGGCCAACATCCAGATAACATTTCTTAAGGGGAATTTTACAACACCAAAGTCTAAGGTACACCTATCATATTCCCCCTCCCCCCCTCTCATGGGCCATTTCTAACATTATAGGGGGGGAATCTTGGAGAGGTAACCCTCTTCACTTCATTGAGAGATGAATGCCTAAATACAGGGTATTACTTGGAACAGCCCCTCCTTAGTTACACTATTGGCAGCCCACTGGACAGGTAAGAAGTGTCATAATACAAAGATATAAATACACACTGTACACATTTGAGCACATTTGGACATTCTGCTATTACCTATCAAGATAATAATATAATACAAAAACTTTAAACAGTACCATTTGAAAGTATACAGGCAGGCCCTTGCACTACATGCTTTGGGTAATTCATCCATAAATCTGACCACAAAAGAGGTGGGTATAGTGTGTATGGCTTTGGCAAAGTCAGCAGATAGATGATTGAGGATAGATCGAGAATTGGTATCAGCTGACTTAGCAGTTGGGGGGAGGAAGGGTTAATAAAAATGATTTGGGGAAAAAAAGCCTCTGGCACTCTGCCTGAATTTAAAGCACACATCACATTTTTAAACATTTTAGGGGGTATTTGGGGTAAAGCACTACTATGGAGCTGATAAAATACATTGTTAAGTGACTACATGAGGTGAATATAGGGCCAGGAGACCATGCTGAGGAGGTAAGTGAAGGCAAATATGTATGAAGGACAAAAAAATAATTACATAAAAATCCAGCATGCATGAGAACAAAGGGGACATTCACAGCATATTACAATCATGGTAATTAGGGAATGAGGAAAGAAATACAAGATATTAGCAAACATTCAATACAATAAAATGTGATATTAAAGGATAAAAATCTTACCTTAATATACTCCTTCTGCAGGACCTGAATGATGGCAGAACAGGTCTCTGGGATAATGAACCCCAGAGCCTGGGGGGAGATGCCTGTCGAGAACTTCAAGTCCTGCAGGCTTCTCCCTGTCGCCAAGTACCGCAGAGTAGCAACGAGCCTCTGCTCCGGAGTGATGGCTTGCCTCATGCAGGTATCCTTCTGGCTGATATAGGGGGTCAGCGAAGCCAACAAACGGTGAAAAATGGGGTCCGTCATCCTGAGAAAGTTCCTGAAATCATCAGGATTATTCTCACGGATCTCACGGAGCAAAGGCATATGAGAGAACTGGTCACGCTGAAGCAACCAATTCTTGGTCCATGAACTCCTCCCCACCCTGTTCATGGACTGGACTTGTGTCAAGGTCAGGACCCCAACACCAAGCCCCCGCACAGCACGAACTCTACGAGGAGTACGTATATGCAACATGGCTAGAAAATGGTCGGCTGCTCAGAACGAAGTAACAGAACGCACTGAAGAACAGCAAGGCCTGTGAAGAGCGACCTGAAAAACAGTAACGAACGAACAAGAACACAATGACAAGTCAAGGGTACTCGCTGCACGCACTGAAGAGCAGATACAAACCCACAAGCACAAACTGAACCGCAGAAAAGGATCTGAAAGCCACGAGTCTGAAAAAGCGCAAATCGTCTCTCACCAAACTTTTACTAACACGAGATTAGCAAAAGGAGCCCAAAGGGTGCCGCGCTTGGTTCTGAACTGGCCTTTTCTAGTCTCGTCATACATGGTGTACGTGACCGCGTGGTTGGTGATCGGAAATTCCGACACCTTTGTGTGACCGTGTGTACGCAAAACAAGTTTGAGCCAACATCGTCGGAAAAAATCCGAGGATTTTGTTGTCGGAATGTCCGATCAATGTCCGACCGTGTGTACGGGGCATTATTTTGCGTACACACGATCGCACATTCCGACATCAAAATCCATGTTTTTTTTTCGATGGATGTTGGCTCAAACTTGTCTTGCATACACATGGTCACACAAATCTTGTTGAAAGTTCAGAATGTCAAGAATGTGGTGATGTACAACACGTACGACGAGCCGAGAAAAAGTAAGTTCAATAGTCAGTGCGTCTCTTCTGCTTGATTCCGAGCATGCGTGGAATTTTGTGCATCAGAATTGTGTACACACGATCGGAATTTACGACAACGGATTTTGTTGTTGGAAAATTTGAGATCCAGATCTCTAATTTTGTTTGTCGGAAATTCTGACGGAAAATGTCCGATGGAGCCTATACATGTTCGGAATTTCCGACAACAAGCTCCCATCAAACATTTCCCAAGGGAAAATCCAACCGTGTGTATGCAGCATTAGAGTGCCCCCACTCTGGATGAAAGAACATGGGGGACATTCCTGTAATAGAAAATGTCTGGCAAAACAGGCAGTAAGTAAATCCAGAACAAGGCAGCTGAATTTATATGGAAATCTCAACTTTTTCTTCAAAGATTATGCTTGGTCCCAGCCCCTTCTGACTCCCAAGCCTTTTTATTTGTCCTTTCATGTGTTGGGCATCATTTGACTAATAATTGGAGAGGGATCAGTATAACAAGCAGACAGGTCTGTGCTTGACTTTTACATAAAATATTCAAGATCTACCCACTGAGAAACCTTATATACTCACTGAGGAACCCTGTATAATATTGGGTAGGGCCTCTGTTACAATCTAGCCTGAAGTTTTCTATCTGTGTAATTCTTTCCTCCTTGTTGCAGTGGTTCTGCTAGATCTGTGATTCCACCCTTCTGTATTCACCTATGGGCGTTGCCTGCTCGACTGTGGATTTTTATCCTGTTCCCTTCTATCACATCCTGGCCCACCTCCCTGTCTGTTTCTATATCTATTGAGATAGTGTGATACCCCACCAGTGTATTGGTCCAGGATTCTCAACCAGGCTGGTTGAGGGGCTCCAGGGTATTTGCTTGTTTGAGAGGAAACTGGCTTTTCAGTTTCCTCATTATTTAGTAAGGTCCATTTTGGGACCTGGAGCCTGGGGATTTTTTAGAGATCCGGGTGGGGTGAAATCCCCAGTCCTGGGTCCAGGTTTTGGGACTCACCGGCACACTGATTGTTCAGGTGTGTGTGGGCCTGATAGCAGAGTCAGGACCATGATTCTGGGCTCCACCCAGAGAGACGGGAGGTCTCCAGGAGTCGAGGCTTGCAAGGGAGAACCCAGAGAGTGCAGGTGTGCACTGAAGTACCCAGAGAGTGCAGGTGTGCACTGAAGTACCCTGAGAGTGCAGGCTGCAAGGTAAAAGCCAGAGACCTGAGTCTGAGGTTGCTGACAGTAGTCAGGAGAGTTCCATGTGGGAGCCTGAGCAGTGGTGCGTCTGCTGCTGAAGAGAGCCAGGTGGCTCAGTATTTTGTTTGCAATGCTGCATGTGTAAGACACAAGGCTCAATATCCTTTTATTTAAAGCTGATGGTGAAAACCCCCTGCAAGGGAAACTACTTTTGTTTTCATTGGGGACGGAAAGTATTCAGACCCCCTTAAATTTTTTACTCTTTGTTATATTGCAGTGATTTGCTAAAATCATTTAAGTTCATTTTTTTCCTCATTAATGTACACACAGCACCCCATATTGACAGAAAAACACATAATTGTTGACATTTTTGCAGATTTATTAAAAAAGAAAAACTGAAATATCACATGATCCTAAGTATTCAGACCCTTTGCTGTGACACTCATATATTTAACTCAGGTGCTGTCCATTTCTTCTGATCATCCTTGAGATGGTTCTACACCTTTATTTGAGTTTAGTTGTGCTTGATTATACTGATTGGACTTGATTAGGAAAGCCACACACCTGTCTATATAAGACATTACAGCTCACAGTGCATGTCAGAGTAAATGAGAATCATGAGGTCAAAGGAACTGCCTGAAGAGCTCAGAGACAGAATTGTGGCAAGGCACAGATCTGGCCAAGGTTACAAAAAAATTTTTGCTGCACTTCAGGTTCCTAAGAGCACAGTGGCCTCCATAATCCTTAAATGGAAGACGTTTAGGACGACCAGAACCCTTCCTAGAGCTGGCCATCCGGCCAAACTGAGCTATCGGGGGAGCAGAGCCTTGGTGAGAGAGGTAAAGAAGAACCCAAAGATCACTGTGGCTGAGCTCCAGAGATGCAGTCGGGAAATGGGAGGAAGTTGTAGAAAGTCAACCATCACTGCAGCCCTCCACCAGTTGAGGCTTTATGGCAGAGTGGCCTGACGGAAGCCTCTCCTCAGTGCAAGACACATGAAAGCCCGCATGGAGTTTGCTAAAAAACACCTGAAGGACTCCAAGATGGTGAGAAATAAGATTCTCTGGTCTGATGAGACCAAGATAGAACTTTTTGGCCTTAATTCTAAGCGGTATGTGTGGAGAAAAACAGGCACTGCTCATCACCTGTCCAATACAGTCCCAACAGTGAAGCCTGGTGGTGGCAGCATCATGCTGTGGGGGTGTTTTTCAGCTGCGGGGACAGGACGACTGGTTGCAATCGAGGGAAAGATGAATGCGGCCAAGTACAAGGATATCCTGGACGAAAACCTTCTCCAGAGTTCTCAGGACCTCAGACTGGGCCAAATGTTTACCTTCCAACAAGACAATGACCCTAAGCACACAGCTAAAATAATGAAGGAGTGGCTTTACAACAACTCCGTGACTGTTCTTCAATGGCCCAGCCAGAGCCCTGACTTAAACCCAATTGAGCATCTTTGGAGAGACCTAAAAATGTCTGTCCACCAACGCTTACCATCCAACCTGACAGAACTGGAGAGGATCTGCAAGGAGGAATGGCAGAGGATCCCCAAATCCAGGTGTGAAAAACGTGTTGCATCTTTCCCAAAAAGACTCATGGCTGTATTAGATCAAAAGGGTGCTTCTACTAAATACTGAGCAAAGGGTCTGAATACTTAGGACCATGTGATATTTCAGTTTTTCTTTTTTAATAAATCTGCAAAAAGTCAACAATTCTGTGTTTTTCTGTCAACATGGGATGCTGTGTGTACATTAATGAGGAAAAAAAATGAACTTAAATGATTTTAGCAAATGGCCGCAATATAACAAAGAGTGAAAAATTTAAGGGGGTCTGAATACTTTCCGTCCCCACTGTAATATATATATATATATATATCTATATATATATATATATAGATATATATATATAAATATATATATATCTATATATATATATGCATATAGACACATTTTTAGACATGCTTAGTGCAGCTCGGGGGGAGGCCTGAACAACTTCCTAGTTTCTCTATGCCCCTGGTTTACCTTGTATTACTTGTATTCTGTGTCTGACTACCCATGTACCGACCACAGCTTTATCTAATGTTTTTGCTTGCTTACCACCTATCCTGATTCTCTTCTGTCTCCTGACATCTGTACTCTGCACACACAAGTGGTCTCCGCATTGTCAGTCGGGCATACCTGGGGGCCGCAACCTGGTTCCAGTTGGCTGCAAGTCCATCCCCACCATCAGGGGCCCTGGTGAAGAAGCAGTCTGGGGCTTACACTCCACACCCTGGGAAAACCCTGAGTTGATTCTCTACAAGGGATCACTACCGTAGAAACCTGACAGTTTACTCAGGCCACAAGCTTCTCAGACACACTGCACCCCCTACATGAACATCTTCAGTGTTTGGGGAAGAGAGTTGACGTCCAGCAGGCCTATCAAGCATGGATCATGCAATGTTTAGAGGAACTTTCCTCTCATTTGGACCAGTTGCAAGTTGCAGGAGCTTCTTCTCCTTCCATTCCTACTCCTGCTCCAGTTACTGCTGCTTCAGCTCCCTTTGTTCCTTCTGTGTTAGACAGTTCCTCAAAACTCCAGCTGCCTCCCAAAGGCTTGTCAGGACTTCATCATTCAGTGCTCAATTCATTTCAAACTAGCTGCCCATCATTTCCCTACTGATCACTCTAAGGTGGCAAATGTCATATCACTTCTTGCCAGTGATGCTTTGGCCTGGGCCTCACCACTATGGGAGTGTCAAGATGCTACAATTTCCAATCATACCACCCTTTTGGAAGCCTTCTGTAAGACCTGAGCCAGGAAGGGCCCCATATGCTGCTGGAACACTTCTTCGGCTTCATCAACGAAGCATCACTGTTGGCCAATACGTGGTTCATTTTAGCACCTTGGCCTTGAAACTGGCATGGAATAATGAGGCCCTTACTGCAACATTTTGGCAGGGCTTAGTGGATCATATTAAGGATGAACTAGCTGGCAGGCCCCAGTAGAAGTCTGATGACGAAACGCGCATAGGGTGGGCTTACGGATGTCTTGCAGCACCTCTAGCAAAGCGATTTTGATATCTTTTTCATGCTCGTTTTTATCATTGAAAATGTGAGTACCACAGTGCTATTAAAGCGGTTGTATAGTCTTTTTTTTTACTTTTACCTACAGGTAAGCCTATAATAAGGCTTACCTGTAGGTAAAAAAAATATCTCCTAAACCTTTATGGTTTAGGAGATATTCCCCTTGCTATGTGCCGCTGACTGCAGCGGCGCATGCGCACAGGGGATTCTCGGCTGAAGCCCGGCAGCTGCCGGACCTTGCCGAGTAAGAAATCTCCCGCGCGCATGCGCGGGAGTGATGACATCGCGGCTCCAGCCACTCACAGCGCTGGAACCGCGATACCCGGAAGACACGCCGAGGCAACATGACAGCTCCCTCGGCGTGGACCAGGTAAGATACTGACGCCTCGTTCTAAGGTAAGTATTTCATAATGAGCTAGTATGCGGTGCATACTAGCTCATTATGCCTTTTGCTTTACAGGGTTAAAAAAAAAAAAAAAATTTTGCGTGTATACAACCGCTTTAAGCTTTAATAAAAGTTCCTATACAGTTTTACGCTATGGGTATCCCTCCTTTCTTTTATATGTAATACATCAAAACAACACGGAAAGTAAAGTTTGGAGACATCTATGATTGCTACACAGTGGCAGATACTGTGACTGCCTGCACCCCTGCAGGGGAAAGAAAATCCAGTGAGTGCAAGCAGCATCAGAGCATGCAGATAAGGCACTAATTAAAAAGCCAGCACCTGGATAAGAAGTCTTCCCACAGAAATCTGTTTCTCAGAACATCCTAATATACTCCAAAAATAATTTTTTTTTTTTTCATTAATCGAACTTTTCCTATCCAAGATTACTGTTAAAAAATACATCAGTCACCTTTTATATTGGATATTTAGTATGATTTTGTTTGATCTAGCACCAGTCACTTTATGGAATTCATAGCACTGGACATTTTGTATGATTCTGTATGATTTAGCAGCAGTCACTTTATGACATTTATAGCACTGGTTTAGCACAAATGCACTTTGTGGAAATAATTGAAGTATTTTATGTTGATATTTCACTTTTATTACAATGTGATTATTAGTAACACTCACGTTATTTTGGTACATATAGGTTTTTTTTTTTTGGTTTTTTTTTCGCTCATAAATATAATTTTTAAGAATAATACTCTAGATCTATAGGAGTTATGTACACCAGGTAATATATAGAGGAATTGTCCACTAATAGGAAAAAAAATTTTCTAACCCCACAAGGGCAGTGCCATAGCTACTCCTGCTTTTTACCAAATTAAAAACACATCAGTCACCTTTTATATTGGACATTTAGTATGATTTTGTATGATCTAGCACCAGTCACTTTATGGAATTCATAGCACTGGACATTTTGTATGATTCTGTATGATTTAGCAGCAGTCACTTTATGACATTTATAGCACTGGTTTAGCACAAGTGCACTTTGTGGAAATAATTTCATGTTGATATTTCACTTTTATTACAATGTGATTATTAGTAACCGAGTACCAGTCACAGATTCCAGATCTAAAACACTCACGTTATTTTGGTACATATAGGTTTTTGGGTTTTTTTTTCACTCATAAATATAATTTTTAAGAATAATACTCTAGATCTATAGGAGTTATGTACACCAGGTAATATATAGTGGAATTGTCCACTAATAGGGAAAACATTTTTCTAACCCCACAAGGGCAGCGCCATAACTACTCCTGCGTTTTACCAAATTCTAATACACTCCACTTAGGTGGTATTGTATCTGTAGAGGCAGCAGCTCCATATCCTAACTACACTCAACCACTGCGCGGATTTACCCCATATATCTAGCTGGCAGAACTATACTCCCCCACCCTAGATGACTTTATTGCCCTTAGCATCCAAATAAATGTCCATATCCAGGAGCATGATCTGGAGAGGACTGGTCCACTCTGCTCCCCAGTAAATCATTTAAGACCTGTATTCCAGAAAGCTTTTGAACAACCCACTTTCGGCTTTTATTCTGGCATCAGAGGAAACCATGCAATTAGGGAAAACATGCTTTATGCCTCAAGAGCGATCTCTTGTCACCTGAAGATTGGCCTATGCCTTTACTGTGCGGCCAATGGTCACATATCAGAGTCCTGTCCAGTCTGTCTAGGAAAACTCTTGAGTCTAGGTCGCACTGAGGGAGGTGATCTATACCTGAATTCTGCCACCTTTCCTTGATTTGTCATACCTGTCTCTAATCCTTGGACCCTTAACTCATATCCAGAATCTGCATTTGTGGACTCTGGGCAGCCGGGAATTTCATTGAGTAGTCCCTGGTCGCTGAATTGGGCATTCCTCTCATTCTTTTAGCAATGGCTCTCTCGGTATCTGCAGTTGATGGCTCTACCTTGTTCTTCGGACCCCTGAACTACATCTGTAATTATGCATGTCATTGTCTACATCATGAGGAAATCTCCTCCTGATCATTCCTAAGTCTTCCAGTCCCATTATTCTTGGTCTTCCATGGTTGCAAAAACATTTGCCCTATCTAGATTGTAATTCTGATCAGGTGTTGTCTTGGAGGTCGCAATGGCATTAGAATTGTCTCCCCAAGGTGTTTCCACCTTTCTGTACTCATGACTGAGGTCACCACCTCTCTGATGCTCCCAAGACATTATTGGGCCTTTCAAGATGTTTTTTGTAAAAAAGCTGTTGACTATTGGTTTCCTCATTGTCCCTACGATTGCCTCATTGATCTTGAACCTCGGACTATTCCACCTCAGGGTCGAGTCTACTTTCTCTCCATTCCAGAGACTCAAGACATGTCTCAGTACATTAAGGAAAATCTACAAAAAAGGATTCATCCAAAAGTCAAATTCTCCCACTGGAGCTACCTTCTTCTGTGTGTAGAAAAAGGATGGTATGCTCCAATCCTGCATTGATTATAGAGGCTTCGATGCCGTCACCATTAAGAATAGGTACCTGCTACAATTGATCTCTGAACTTTTTGTGATAGGCTTTGGGATTCTCGAATCTTTACCAAGTTATACCTCCGTGGAGTTAAAAATTTGAGTAGGATCTGATAGGGTGGCAAGTGGAAGACATCTTTCAACAGAGATGGGCATTATGAGTATCTTGTGATGCCTTTTGGCTTGTGTAATCCCCCAGCCGTTTTTCAGAACTTTCTTTGTTAATGAGATTTTCTCTGATCTTTTGTACATTTGTGTCATTGTGTATCTGGATAGAATACATATTTTCTCTCTAGATCTGACCACCAATCGTCAGCATATGTATCTGCTTCTTCTGTATCTTCGGGACCACCGCCTCTACGCAAAGCTGGAGAAATGTCTTTGCGCGAACCCAGGTCCCTTTCCTTGGTTACAAAGTCAGGACAAAGGGCTGCTTTTGGACCCAGGCAAACTTCAGGCCATCACCATCTGGTCTCAGCCCTCCCATCTGAAAGTAATGCAGCGTTTTTTGGGGTTCACCAATTTCTATCGCCAGTTTATTCCTAGCAACCCTGGTGGCCAGAATCACTTGACCCAGAAGGGTGTTGATGCCAGAACCTGGCCTCCTGAAGCAGTCAAGGCTTTCCACAAACTCAAAACAGCCTCTATTCTCATACATTCTAACATTCTCCAGCCTTTCTTCTTGGAGGTTGATGCTTCATCCTTGGGTGTGGGGGCCATTCGTCTCCAAGTGCATACTGGCAAGCTCTGCCCATGTGCCTTCTTCTCTAAAAAGTTTTCAGATGCCGAAAGGAATTGCATCATCGGGGATCGGGAACTTTAGGGAACAAACAAGGATGATGGTCTCTTTTTTGCCAGGTTTAACTTTGACATTACCTTTCAACCTGGTTCCAAAAATGGCTGTGCTGACACCATGTCCAGATCATTTGACGTTGCTGTCTCTGAGTGCCATGTTAAGCTAGAACCCATTATTCCTGCCAATCATATTCCCACTCGGTGCTTGCCCTTTGCTCCAGGCTTTTTAAATGGGCACATGACTCCAAACCCTTTGAACATCCTGGTGTACAACGTACCTATGCTTTCCTGCAGCATCAGTACTAGTGGCCTTCCGTTCATAAGGATGTTAAAGATTATGTTAGGTTAGGTTTGCTCTGTTTGTGTGCAGTCTAATGCCGCGTACACACGGTCGGACTTTCCGGCATACTTGGTCCGGCGGACCAGAGTGTGCCGGACAATCCGCCCGTGTGTGGGCGGCGGCGGACTTTTCCGGCGGACTTCTTCCCAAAAGCCCGCCGGACCTAGATTTTAAACATGTTTTAAATCTTTCCGTCGGACTCAGTTTCGGGCGGAAAGTCCGCTCGTGTGTGTGCTGGTCCGACGGAAAGCCCGCTCGTGTGTAGGCTGGTCCGACAGACCAAATACGACACGAGGGGATGGTATTGCATCTCGCGCTCGCTGCAATAGGAAAAACAAATCTTCCTATTGCGGCGAGCGCGGGGCATACCAGGCCCTTAGGTCTGGTATGGATTATAAAGGGGAACCCCGCTATGCCGAAAAAACGGCGTGGGGTCCCCCTAAAATCCATACCAGACCCCGATCCGAGCACGCAGCCTGGCCGGTCAGGAAAGGGGGTGGGGACGAGCGAGCGCCCCCCCCCCCCTCCTGAACCGTACCAGGCCGCATGCCCTCAACATGGGGGGTGGGTGCTTTGGGGGAGGGGGGCGCCCTGCGCCCCCCCCCCAAGCACCTTGTCCCCATGTTGATGAGGACAAGGGCCTCTTCCCGACAACCCTGGCCGTTGGTTGTCGGGGTCTGCGGGCGGGGGCTTATCGGAATCTGGGAGCCCCCTTTAATAAGGGGGCCCCCAGATCCCGGCCCCCCACCCTATGTAAATGAGTATGGGGTACATGGTACCCCTACCCATGTACCTAGGAAAAAAGTGTAAGTAATAAAACACACTACACAGGTTTTTAAAATATTTTATTAAACAGCTCCGGGGGGGGGATCTTCCTCCGGCTTCGGGGGTCTTCTTCCGGCTTCGGGGGTCCCTCCGCTTCATCTTCTCCCGGCGTCCGGTTGGTTCTTCTCCGCTCTCCGGCCTCTTCTCCCGGTGTCGCAGGTCTTCGGCCGGCCCCTCCGCTCTCTTCATGTAGCTCTATTGCGAGCGGAGGTCCGGACTTCTGGGCTTCTTGGCTTCTTGGCTTCTTGGCTTCTCTTCTCTTCCCCCAGATGTTGACACGACGCTCTCTCCGGCTGGACTGGTCTCTGAGGGCTGCGTTGTGACTTATATAGGCGGAGACCCCGCCCCCATATGATGTCACAGTCCTTGGGCATGCTGGGACTGTGACGTTTTAGGGGGCGTGGTCGACCTGCGACACCGGGAGAAGAGGCCGGAGAGCGGAGAAGAACCAACCGGACGCCGGGAGAAGATGAAGCGGAGGGACCCCCGAAGCCGGAAGAAGACCCCCGAAGCCGGAGGAAGATCCCCCCCCCGGAGCTGTTTAATAAAATATTTTAAAAACCTGTGTAGTGTGTTTTATTACTTACACTTTTTTCCTAGGTACATGGGTAGGGGTACCATGTACCCCATACTCATTTACATAGGGTGGGGGGCCGGGATCTGGGGGCCCCCTTATTAAAGGGGGCTCCCAGATTCCGATAAGCCCCCGCCCGCAGACCCCGACAACCAACGGCCAGGGTTGTCGGGAAGAGGCCCTTGTCCTCATCAACATGGGGACAAGGTGCTTTGGGGGGGGGGGCGCAGGGCGCCCCCCTCCCCCAAAGCACCCACCCCCCATGTTGAGGGCATGCGGCCTGGTACGGTTCAGGAGGGGGGGGGCGCTCGCTCGTCCCCACCCCCTTTCCTGACCGGCCAGGCTGCGTGCTCGGATCGGGGTCTGGTATGGATTTTAGGGGGACCCCACGCCGTTTTTTCGGCGTAGCGGGGTTCCCCTTTATAATCCATACCAGACCTAAGGGCCTGGTATGCCCCGCGACGGGGCTCGCAAGGTGTCAATCTAGCCGATAAAAGCGGCAAGATTGACATCCTTTTCTAGTCCCGTCGCACCTTAGTCACGTTCAAAATGAACGGACTTGTCCGTGTGTGGGCAAGTCCGTTCATTCTGAAAGTCCGCCGGAACTCCGGCGAAAGTCCGTCGGAAAGACGGGCGGACTTAGCCCGCCGGAAAATCCCGGCGTGTGTGGGCAAGTCCGTTCGTTTTAAAGTCCGGCGCACCTGGCGGACAAAGACCGTCGGAAAGTGTGCCGGACCAAGTAGGATAGAAAGTCCGCTCGTGTGTACGCGGCATAAGTCTTCTATGTCTGCTCCAGCATGTTTCCTCTTACCTTTACCTATTCCAGATGAACCTTGGTGTTGCATCTCTATGGACTTTATCTCTGAACTACCTAGGCTTCATCGTTATCTGGGTGGTTGTGGCCAAGTTTTCTAAAATGTGTCACTTAACTCCACTTCCAGGATTACCTTCAGCTGCCACTCTGGCTTCCATCTTTAGAAAGGAAATCTTATATCGTCATGTTATGCCTTTGGTAAGTCTCCCTTTTCCACAGTGTATGGTCATCATCCTTTGGTATAATTTCCCATTCTGATCTCTCAGTCAGCAGATGCAGAGACTCAACTGTCCTTCTGGGCCAATGTTTCCAAGAACTTTCATTTGGCAGCTTCCAGGTACAAAGTAGCTGCAGATTGTCATCGCTGTGTGAAATTTCTTCCTGGTGACAAGGTTTGGCTATCTACTAAGAATATTCACCTCAGAGTACCCTCAAAGAAAGTTATCGCAAGTAATAATTAGTGTTCATTTTAATATTTTCATTGACTAAATTAAAACTATTTTAGTCGACTAAAATATGACTAAAACTAAAACAATTCAGATGACTAAAATACTACTAAAACTAAAATGCCATTTATGACAAAAACTAAATCGAAACTTGATGTTAAAATTAACACTGCACTGCCACATAAGAATAAGTAGGGGATATCTACTAAGCTGCTGAAAGAGAAAAAAAAAATAAGAAAAAGGTTGGTAATATATTCAGGTAATACGGTATGTGCAATGACATTACAGCCAATAGAGTTTACAATTTTTGGGTTTTTTTATATTTTAAAAGTGCACTTCTGTTTGTCAAAAACCAATATTTTTGTTTGTTTATGAAACTTGGTTTATACATTAGAAACATATATAGCACAATGGCTAAATCTGTGTCTGTAGTGCATGTTCAAACCTTAATACCATAGATAATAACATATTAATATAAAAGTATATAATGAGTTTGGAAATTCTACAGAAATGCTTAAATAATGCATTACAATTAAACTAAACCAATTTGATTTTAGTCTACTAAAATGTAGGAGATTTTACTCGACTAAATTACGACTAAAACTAAAACAATGCAGATGACTAAAATATGACTAAAACTAAAATGGCATTTTATTCAAAAGACTATACTATTGTGGCACCCAAGCCGAGTCACAGCACCCAAGCTGAGTCACAGACATGGAGCCATGACCCAGCCCCGCCCCCTCTCACTCCTGATTGGCTGACTGATTTTGATTGACAGTAGTGGGAGCCAATTGTGCTGCGCTGCACTGCTGTCTCAGCCAATGAGGGGAGTCCCGTGCAGCTCAGACACCCTACAACATCGTTGGATAAAGATGGGAGCACGTAAGTATTAGGGGGGCTGGAAGGGGCTGCTGCACACAGAAGGTTTTTTTATCTTATTGCATAGAATGTGTCAGGCCACTCAGAGGCTGGGTGACAGATGCACACCGTTGGGATCAGGAGTGCACCGCAAGGTAGTGGACCCTACGGCTGACTGCTGCGGATTGAACCCTGGGAGGTTCAGGAAGCAGGTCTACTGGATCACTGACACAGATCCCACTGGAGCTAGAGCATAGATTCCCCATGGCGCGGAGTCTAAGAGCCAGCAGGTGTTCACCAGAGCCTTTAATGGTAAGGATGGACTGCGCTGCAGTCTGGCTCCAGGTCGCGGCCCCCAGGGTCTCACAACTCACACTCACGGTAGACTACAGGAGAAGAGGAAGGAGGCAGCAGGCTGGAACAACAAGGAAAGTAAGGGACAAGCCAAGGTCAGGGCCACAAGCAGACAAGGACAACAGAGTACACGCCAAGGTTCAGGGCCACAGGCAAACAGGGATGGTCGGGAACACGCCAAAGGTCAGGGTCATGAGCATACAGGAATAGTTAAGAACAGGCCAAAGTCGGTAACAGGAATCAGATGTAGGAAACACAGCAAGTACACACAGAGGCTAACACACAATGGTTGATCAGCACTGCTGGCTTGCAGTGCACAGGTTAATATAGGGTTCCCTGATAGGGCCTGGGGTGGGGCCATGCTTAGAGGAGAGGTTATAAAAGCAGTCAGGTGAGGGTCAGCTGGTCTCTAGAGATGAACACATGGAGACAGGTATGCTGATCGACAAACTCTATTGCATAACCATGACAGAATGCATTAGGATAAAAAAAAACCTTCTGCCTTTACAATCCCTTTAAAATCCTTTGAGGAGGTAAGTGTAAATTTAGAAGGCCAGTGGATGTAGAATATTTTGCTAAAGCATTTGATACCTTACCTCACAAACGTTCAATTTACAAAATAAGACCTATTGGTGTGAAAGCATAAAGTCACACCAATTATGTCCTAAGAGGAGAAGCCATGTGCTTTATCTGGCTTTCTTGTGACTTCCTACTTTCCTGCAGAGTTTGTGGAGCATGGTTGGGCTTCTATTGGTCAGAAAATAGGCCACCCCCCCTTCAGTCCATCATGAATGTTGCTGCGAGATTCATCCACCTTACCAACCATTTAGTGTCTGTTACACCTCTCTGTTAAATGCTGTGCAAACTGTTGGCAATATATAAATCCTGTATAACAATGATAATAATACCCTAGAGTTCCAGAAGTGAGGGATTTTTCTACAGGGCTGGAGTGGCGACATCTCCCTACAAGATCTATTGATGTTGAAAAAATTGTATGTATGTGGATAGGAAGCTGATCACATGAATGGGAGAAGCGATAAATGTCTCATTTGCTAAAGGTTGTAAAGTGGTGTGCCCAGGAGCTCTGCCTTGAGGCCAATACTGTTAACTTGTCTCTTAATGATATTAAGGTTGGATTTAAGAGCTTAGTTTCAGTTCGCTGATATACACAAAGCATACCAAGATATAAAATAAGAACACACAGGCTTCTTGTATTTAGACACTTCTTGCTCATCCCAAAGAACAGCTTTAACTTTACATAGGTGAATCCATATCTACAGGACCCCTTTAAAGTTTCATAAGAGAAAGTTTATGGCATTTTCAAAAATTATTTGAAAACGTAATCATAGATTTCTGCCATTGAACTTTTATAAACAAACATTCAGGAATTTGAGAGTTAAATTTGAAAGTTGAATATAATTACGTACGTAACATTGTCTTTATCGGTCAGTAAGTCTTATGCCTCGTACACACGATCGGACACGATCGGACATTCTGACAACAAAATCCATGTTTTTTTTTTCCGAAGCATGTTGGCTCAAACTTGTCTTGCATACACACGGTCACACAAAGTTGGTTGGAAATTCCGAACGTCAAGAATGCGGTGACATACAACACGTACAACGGCACTAGAAAGAAGAAGTTCACTACCAAGATGGATCTATGAATTACGTACTTTATCGCCACTAGGACATAACATAGAATTTGACCTTAATTGTTTTATTTCTAATTTTTAATATATGTTGCTTATTTTTAACTGTGGTCACCTTTGCCCTTCTGGTGAAAGATGCTTCATATGTTCTATTGTCATCAGGCATCTCTTGTTTGTACGGTACGGATCTGATATTAGTTGGATTAGTTTTTCTAGTCAGTGTTTTATACATTTGAATCATTTTTATAGCTCTCCCCTGTGTGTCATCATTTTAGATGTCCACTAGATGTCACTAGTGGAGCTGTGAGTGTTACTAGTTTATCTGGTCATCGCTTCCCTTAGGATAATTTCCCACTAGATGTCACCAGTGAGGCTGGAAGTGTGTTGATAGACATTTTTTCCCTGTTATTCATGTATACATAAGGTTTACTCACTAGATGTCATCAGTGAACTATATATTATACAGGATAGAGTTTATCTTCTCTGTATCTACCATTAGATGGCGTCTGAGACTTGTCCCTTCAATTCCTATTAGATGGTACTTGTGTCCATTCACCACCAGCTGGAGCATGCCAATTAGGTTTATTAATGGATCTGTAGTTTTATCTTTTTTTGTTTTAAATTCCCTGATGGAGTAGTGCTGGAGTCTGCTACCAATATTTTATGATATTCTTAATATTTTTATGCCATTTTTTATGCTCTTTGAAGATGTTCTCCACTGTTTATTATGTACATGTATTGTAATTGGCTCAATTATCTGCTGCTGTTATGACAGCAGCCGCTACTACTTATACTGGCCACCCGACACCTGACTCCTTGACCCTTTGATAAAGTCATGTGTGGTGTGACGCAACGCGTCAGAGAGGAGCCAGGTGCCGCTGCTTCCGGGGAACGGCCGAACCCGGAAGCCCTTGCTTTTACTGTGGAATGCATTGATTTTTATGTAAGTTGCTACTTTTTTTTAAATAAACATCTGAATGTACTACACTATGGAGCCATCTCTTCTCTTTCCATTATCCATCTGAGGACATCTATTGAGTGCGGGAGAGTGTTTACTGTGGCTGGTGTACGTGTGTCCCCTGGGGGCTGTGACAACTATTGGAAGCTGATCCCCGTTATACAGTTTCACCACTTGTTGGTACATGCTCGATTCGGCCCATTGGGGGCCGAAACTACAGGTGAGAGGCTGGGGGAAACTGTTGCCGCACTCCAGAACAAGATCGGATCAACACACTGAATATTAGACACTGGCTGTTACAGTGTTTGCCCACTGCACTTGACGTTTGCATCACCCGTAGAAGATTTTACCGTGTTGATATCGGCAGTCGCACTTTATGCTTCTTTGAACTGCACTTTTCGTTTGGACATTCATTTTATTACATATGTGGTATCAGTACACACATTTTTTGCACATCTTCATCTATGTGTAACATTGCACTTGCACTTTTATATCACTCTGAATAGATTTTTTCGTGCTGTTATCAGGAGTTGCATTGTATGTTTTATTTTATTTTTTTTGAACTGCATTTTTTCTATTTAATATTCGGATATTTATTTCATGGTAATATGCGTTATTAGTTTACACAACTCTTGCAATATCTTTATTTTTTTTATTATTACCCGTATTTGTATGCACATTGCACCTTTAATATTGAGTTCACTTTATTGCTCTTTTGCACTTTATCACTGTCAGTGTTTTATACTTGACCATTGCACTTAATATTGATTATTCTTTTTGCATTCTATTGCATTTATGTATTATTTATCTTTGGATCAGTAGTTTTTGCACTGAAGGTGGGGCAGCGCCACATATATTTATTCTAATTTTTTTTTAGTTATGTGAGTACACTTTTATATGTAGGCGGGGCTCCCTGTGTTATTAGCGAGTGTGGTTTTTTTGCGCACTAGTTGTATCTTTTGTTGTTGTCAATACCAAGTGCGCCACCCTGGGCTCCTTCCGCTACTCTCATGTTAGTAGAAGTTTGGTGACAGACGATTCACGCTTTTCAGCCTCCTGCTTTTCCGATCGTTACTGCTCTTCAGTCTGTGCTTGTGGGTTTGTATTTATATTACGTATTTGATTTGCAATGCGTTCTTGTCCGCTCATTTCTGATTTTCAGCTACGGCCTTTCTGTTTTTTAGTGCTTTCTGTTAGTTCGTTCTGACCAGCCGACAGTTTTGAAGCCATGAGGACCCTCACCCCAGACCAGAGGGTTTATAACTACCATCTGGCCAGAGCCAGAAGAGTGGTGGAGAACGCTTTCGGGATAATGGCCAGCCGGTTCCGCCTATTCCTTACGCCAATCAACATGGCGGAATATAAACTTAACCACATAATCCTTGCATGCTGCATTCTCCATTTAACTATTTAAGGAGGAATTCAATGAACTATGTGGTCTCAGTTGGGCCTGAGGCCGGACTTCAACAAGAAACCCTGGCGGCGCTTGAAGCTGGCCTTCCTGGCATGCTCCCCAAAGCGCCCGCGAAGTAAGACAGAAGTATGTCGAGTACTTTGCGGGTAGGGGGCCATTGATATGCCAGAAACTGTTTAAGAAACATTTTATCAACAATTTTTTAACTTAAACTGAAAGAATATAATGATGAGCAAAGAACTGGGATTTTAAAGATGCAGTAGATAACACTCAAATTGTATAAAAAATAACATTTTATTTAGAAAAATTAATAAAAGCATATCGATTTAAAAAAAGTTTTCATCCAATATTACAGAACAGTTTCAAGTAGTGCAACTGAAGGATTTGTTTCTCAACATGTTTCACCACATGCCGTGGCTTCCTCAGGAGAGTAATATTTATCAGGCACTAAAAGTAATAATATACAAAAAATTACACAATAAGCAAACAATTTAGAACAAACAATAAATCAAAATACAAATATGGAATAATAACACACATCTAATCTGCCAATGCAACACCCAAGCCAAGGAAATGTATTTACCTGTATATAGATGTATCAAAAATTTGAATCAAAGAAATGGATAAAAACTTGATGTTTAAACCAAATGAGTCAGAAGGTGGGCCACCCTGATGGATCATCTGATGACCATAGAGGGTAAGTAAGAGAAAAATTTCTCACGTTTTTACGTAATTACCTGGTGGAGAGAGGACCTAAAATAGAGATAGAAGGACAAGTAAACAATTTTTGTTGGGGGAAAAAAAACAAAAAAGTCAACAAATAGGAGGTGTATAAACAGGAATTTTACCTGTATGGATGCACAAATTTACTAGATTGATCAGTATCACCCCCAAAGCAGTCCAATAAGGGAAACAAAAACCTGGGGGGGGGGGGAGGATTCAAGTCAATCAAAAATGTGGGCCAAAAGTGGCCACTAAATAGATATCCTAGAATTGGTTAAGATGACGATTAAATACCTAGACAGAGTTGTGTGTAGAGATAATAACGTCCTCCTTCTCTCAGGCTGGCCCTCAATCTAAACAACCACCAGAGTGCTTAAATACCCTCCCCCTCTCCAATTTGGCACCAAAAAAAGACGCCAAAGAATAGGGGAGGGGCGGACGCTGTGAAGGCGTCTACCAATAGGTAGTTGCACCGGAAGTGACCTATAAGAGTGACCCAGAGAGAAAATTCTATTGCCTAGATCAATATCATCAGTGGTGCAGAGCGCACTGGAAGTGACATCAAGCGGCGCACCGGAAGTTATGATACGCATCAATTCCAGGAACTGTAAGCAACAAAGTAAACATCAATGGAAACCACATAAAGCACAATAAAAATTTAAATTATTATATAAACAACCGGACTGGATGGAAAAGCAACTACAGCCAGTTATGTGGACAAAGCCAGAATAATGGCTGAGAGGAGAAGCAATGGCGCCAACTGGTGGAAACGATAGATACCACCAGGATTGGCGCCCTGGGCGTCCGTATGGTCACCTAATCCTGTGGGGGCATCCTTGGCAAAATCTTGAAATCGACATCTTTTTTTGGCGTAAAATTGGAGAGGGGGAGGGTATTTAAGCACTCTGGTGGTTGTTTAGATTGAGGGCCAGCCTGAGAGGAGGACGTTATAATCTCTACACACAACTCTGTCTAGGTATTTAATCGTCATCTTAACCAACTCTAGGATATCTATTTAGTGGCCACTTTTGGCCCACATTTTTGATTGACTTGAATCCTTCCCCCCCCCCCCCAGGTTTTTGTTTCCCTTCTGGGACTTTGGGGGTGATACTGATCAATGTAGTAAATTTGTCCATCCATACAGGTAAAATTCCTGTTTATACACCTCCTATTTGTTTACTTGTTGTTTTTTTTTTTTCCCCAACAAAAACTGTTTACTTGTCCTTCCATCTCTATTTTAAGTCCTCTCTCCACCAGTTAATTATGTAAAAACGTGACACATTTTTCTCTGTAAACATCCTTTTTTTGGTTAAACAGGCATGTTTCAAAGCATAACATACACAACTCAGGAACTTACAGAGTTCAACTTTGATAAAGTGAAGGCAATATCAAACATTAGTATGTCCAAACTGTGTTGATATTGCCTTCATCAGATAAGGTGATGTCACCACTGTTAAAGCCAAATTTTGAAGATGCACACATATTGGGATTCAAACTGGGGATTTCCCTCCTGATCCCATGCCTAATGTCAACATGCGCTAGCTCCCATCATGGGTGATCAATGGATGTGTTTTGGGGGTGCAACCCCTTCCTCTTACCTTATTGAGTTGGGAGGAAGGGGTGCACCCACAAAACATGTACATTGATATCCCGTGATGGCAGATAGCACATGTTGACACACTATGTGCATCTTAAAAATTTGGCTTTTAAAGTACTTTTAAATTCTGCCTAAAACATCAGTGATGTTCTTCATTTTTTTTTAACATCATTGATGTTTTCCTTTATATTTTCTAAATCACGATTGCACCCCATTCTCTCCCTGATGAGGATCTGGGCACTTTTACTGGTGAAATTAGATTCTTCTTCCACAACATCCACATCACCTAAAAGAAAAAAACACACCATGTAGTAGAAATATGCAGGCATAGATCTCTTACCTGAAGCTGTGGTCTCAGACACTCACCTGTTGTGGTGACAATTTTGTAAATAAAAATAGTATTAAAAACCACCCCTAATATGAATCTACTCATGTAGAGTGTAGCATATAGTTGGATCTGTACGATTCATCAATATGATGGGCTCCCCCCCAAGTAACAAAAATTTAATGGACAAAAAAAGCAGAAGGGACCAGAATGGCCCCAGGATTGCCAACAAAGGGAGAAGCTGCAACGTAATGAGATCAAACCCGAAAAAAGAACAACTTTATTGAAAAATTGCATAAAAACAAAGGTAAGGGATCCCACATATGCCGAACTAATCCACACAGGTGGGATCCGTTCCTCCACAATATCAAGTGTATCAACGTTGATATAAAAATAGACACTGGTGGGTCGCCCCCCCCCCCGGAGTCCCTGAGCAGTATGAGCTGATAAACACTGTAGATCCGATGGTAGACAACACAGGTTAATGTCCACTGAAAATAGCGCAAGCAACTTGAGAGGTATTAGCGGATGTAACCTGATGATGAGTGTGCCCGTGCCTGGGCTTACATGGATGTATATCCCCACTGTGCATGATTAAATCGTACAGACATACTGAGTGTGGCTGCTAATTATCTAGTGGAATCAAACACAGTCCAAGTCCTGTCAATACAGATATAAAGTTTAAGCACAGGTGCCTGATATATCTGCCATTGTGATTTTTAGTAAAGAGCAGTGTCCAACAATATTCACCAAATTGATATATACTGACCCAAACTGTGACTGAAAAAATTGTTGTATATATTTGCCCTGACCAGGGCTTCAATGAGTTCATGTAAACATAGTCATCAGCTCAAAATGGGATGTATAGAATATCAAAGCTTATTGGAGCGGTAGTTGAGTCACAGGAACCGTTGCACCAGCGCACATCTATGGTCCATACACGTATGTATAAAGTAAGCATAGTCACTTAAATCACCTGGATTTCAGAGATTCAATGTGCAGAGTCCCATACTCATGACTGGCTACCGGGATAAGCGTATGGTCACTGCTGCAGTGCATCCACGCTAAACAGCGCTATTCAGCCAGAAGGTCTAAGCGGAAGGGGTAAGGTGTGTATAGGTACATTAAGGGATCGGTTCAGTCCGTGAAATGTTCTTACCCCTCCTTCAGCTTTATGTTGTGACCGACCGGTTCCCTCTGTACGTCCAGAATATGTGAGTTCGGGACAGGCTTGCATTCAAGTTCGCGCCTTGCTTCCGACAGGAAAGTCAGCTGTGTGTGCAATAACTTCCAGGTAAGATGTGCTGATGGCTCTGTGAATGAATGGCCAATAGAGGGCACTGGTTCAAGCAACCGTGACGGCACTGCTATCAGGAATGTCCACACAAGGGAAAGCAATTCTAATAGTAATATGAGTTTGCTCCGGGACGAAAGAGGGGGGGGCCCGGCATCTATGGCATCAAATTGTCGACGCGTTTCGTGCTGCAAAACGAGCACTTCATCTGGACAATGTTCTTAGTTAATTACCATCTTTATATAGGGCTAACCCCCCAATCAAAAAAATCCATCGCACCTAAAAATCTTTACCGCCATCTTGTGGTGTCAACATGAAATTACAATTGAAAAGTCCAAAGAATACACAGGCATAAACAACCCAATGTAATACTAATGTGATATAAACATTGCAAAAATAAATAGAAGTCCCACTAATTACTCAATAGTGAGAGAAATCTAATAATTTCAGAAGGAAGATAGGAGTCAAATTGTAGAATGACAGGAAGACTAGGAGTATCTCCACCATAAATGTTACTTATCCCTAAGGTAAGGGAAAGGAAAAGGAAAAGGAGGGGAAGGGGGGAAAGGGGGAGAGGAAGGGGGAGGGGGGGAATGGGTGAAAGGAAGGGGAGGGAGAGGGAAGGGTTGGACATATTGGATAATATTGGATATATTGAGGTACCCACCATAATGTCTGTACCCTATGACTGAGAATTGGAGGGTCAGGGCTCCAGAAATATTTTGAGACTGAGCTCTGCATTCAAGCCCTTAGGCTGGAGTGTCTGAAGTCTATATATCCATGTTTTTTCTTTCTTCAGTAAAACCATATCGAAGTCACCTCTACGGTCAGAAAGATTAAGTGCATAGAAGCCCTTAACGCTGAGACCAGTTGTCTTGCCCTGATGAACCTGCAGGAAATGTTGGGCTATCGGCGTCTCTTCCTTGAGGCAAATGCTTTTTAAATGTTCCGTGAATCTAATTCGCAGCTGGCGCTTTGTCTTGCCCACGTATTATTTATGACAAGGGCATTCTAGGATGTAAAGAACCCTAGATGTACTACAATTAATAAATGAATTAATTGTATATACATGGCTTGAATTCGAGTCACGGAACGTTTTGGTGCGATCAACAAACTTGCATGTAGTGCAGTGGCCACATGGAAACATTCCGTTCACTCTGGACATATCTGTAAGCCAATTCTGGTTAATTGGGTGTCTAAATTCTGATTCCACTAGCTCATCCTTTACATTCCTTGCTCTTTTAGCTACCATCAGGGGTGTTTCCCCGACGATCTCCTTCAGCTTATCTGATCTAGTAAGGATGTGCCAGTGTTCAGAAAGTATAGAACGCACCTGTTGCCACTGTACTTCAAAGGGAGTAATAAACCAAACTGGCTCATTTTTTGGAGACCTATCTTTGTTCTGAGGTGTGAGCAAGTCAACCCTTGTTCTACGTCCTGCCAACATTCTAGCCCTCCTAAGCGTGCGGTGTGAATACCTGCGTTGGCAGAAGCGCTGGTAAAGCGACTCAGATTCACGCCAATAATCTTCATCATTGGAGCAGTTTCTCCGGATTCGGAGAAACTGTCCCACAGGGATACCCTGTATAAGGGTTCAGGGATGATGGCTATCTGCCCACAGCAGGGTGTTGGCAGCCGTGTCTTTGCGAAATGTAGTGGTGACCAATTGGCCTTCAACCACCTTTATACAAAGATCAAGAAATGAAATTTCGCTGGGGTCAGCTACAAAGGTCAGCCTTATATTCCGTGTGTTGTTGCCCAGTTTGTCCATAAACTCTAAAAGCTCAAGGCGAGTGCCTGTCCACACAATGAGCACATCGTCGATATACTGCAGCCACACATAGGCGTGGCTATGGTATAGCGATGAAGCCTAGACTGTCTCCTCCTCCCACCATCTGAGGTGGAGACAAGCGTACACGGGTGCCCATGTTGCCTCCATAGAGGTCCAACAGAGTTGTTGGTAGTAGTGTTCAACAAATTTTAAAAAGTTTTTCTTAAGAGCCATATCCAAGAGCTCCAGGATAAACTCATTTTGCGCACCCATATGGGGGAATCTCTGATCGAGGAAATGGTATACTGCCAGGGTCCCCCACTCATGTGGGATAGATGTGTAAAGGGACTCCATGTCTATCCCAACGAGAAGTGCCCCCTGGGGGATGCGCAAATTGAGAATTTTATTCAACACATCTCCGGTATCCTGAACATATGAGGGCAATAGTTCCACCAGTCCCTTGATCAGGCCATCAATGTATTTACCCACTCTCTCCAAAGGACCTCTTATTGCTGAGACAATGGGCCTCCCCGGGGGATTTTCCAAGTTCTTGTGTATTTTAGGTATTATGTAAAATACAGGGGTGTTGAAATCTTCCATCTTCAAGAAATCATATTCCCTTTTGGAAATGAGTGAGGCTTCAAACTCCCAAAGCAGGCAATCATTAATTAGTACCACCAAGGGACCAAATGGATTGTGGTCAAGTTTTTTATATGTGTATAATAATAATAATAATAATAATAATATGTGGACTGGTCAGACAATAAACGGTGCACTTCTGCCTCATACATGTCAATGGGGAGCAATACCACATTGCCCCCTTTATCATTAGGTTTGATGATGATCTCTTTAGATGTACGAAGTTCCCTTAGGGCTTGGCGTTCATGGGGTGATAGATTACCGGCATCATTGATATGACAATTGATTTTGGCCAGATCTTCCTGGATTGGTGACAATTTTGCCCATTTCATAAACCTCTCCCTCCTCATCCTCTGCTTGTGGTGTGGGGATTTCCCCTTCTTTTGGAGGTGGGGGGTTCCTGGTGTCCTCAGATGTCCTGAGTCTTTTCTCCCCTATGTTAATAAAAAATAGGTATACTTAGCACACAGATATTGGAGGGCAGAAATAGGAATATGAAACATTGCTTGGAAGTGTCGTACAAATGTCTGTTTTGGCAGAGTTCCAAGCTAAAGAACATTTTATTTCCTTTCTAAAGCTGGAATACTTCCCTTTTTTGTTAAAAGTATCACACATGTAGACATCCCTAGTATCCACTGAAGCACCTGTGTGGGACACCCTAAAAAGCTTGTTCTGTGTCCCACACTAGTCCTCCTGCGTCCAGATGTGTAAACAGCTGCTGAGTGTCCTCTCCTTACACTGAATCAAGTATACATTTCATTCTAGTTACAAACCCATCTAGACAACAAAATTATTTTAATACAAATAGGCATGAACAAATGTAGTTAACCTGTATCTGCCAAAAACATCTTATAACGAACGATGTTTCCTATGACCGATTACTGTGCCCATGAACATGAAAGTTGCCATTTTAAAATGTACAACAGTAAAGAAAAGCACATGGAGCAGCAAGAACATTAAGAAGAAGAATAGGAACACAAGACAAAATACTTACTTTTTTGGAGCACTCTCTTGATTCTTCTGTATTGATCCTGCTCCCTCAATTTCAGGTCTGACCAGCGTTTCCTCAGTTGATCCTTGGATCGCCGTACCCCAAAATTCCTGTGCAGACTCTTCACAGCTTTAGGCATGATCTTGGCCTTTTTCACATTTGGGTTTGGGTAAGGACCATACTTCCTGTCATAGTCGGCCCTCTTCAAGATGTCCACCATCTCCACCATCTCTACAAAGGACATATTTGAGGCCTTCAATCTCCTCCGGGATCGGGACGTTCGTGGCTTCGGCCTTTCGTCGTTGCTGCTCTCCTCTAAATGCACCTGTTGTCTCTCAGCCATGTGCTCTCCCACTGCGCCAAAACAGAAAGGGCGGGAATATACTAGAAAGAACATCAGGGGTGGGCGGAGTTTCATGCATGCGCATTGTATATAAAGTGTAAGGCGCGTGCTTCATACGTATGATCTGCGAGCGGAGGACGAAGTAGCGGAAGCGACGATCGTTGTAACAAAGGTACAATTTTACGTTGGTGCATCAGTGGCCTATACTGCTTATAGATTGAGGCCTATATTGGGTCAAGATTAGGAGAGTTTCGCCTGACATTAGGGTTTGTCTTGTGTTGTGTCTTGCAGAGAAGATGGATCTATTCAATGATGAGGACTTTATTCCCATATTCATTGATATGTACAGGGAGCTGCCCTGTCTGTGGCAGGTAAACTACCCCTTTTATAACAATAAACCAAAGAGTAAGTCATGGATCAATTGCTGGAATTTGTGAAGCTGGTGATCCCCACTGCAGACATACCCTATTTGACCCTAATTGGTGGCATGAGGAGCACTTATCTTAGGGAGCGCAAGAAGGTCCAGGATTCCCAGAGATCAAGAGTTGCAGCAGTTGACATTTATGTACCCAGGCTGTGGTACTATGACAGACTGCATTTTCTGGCAGGCCAGCACTCTCCAATCTTCCTTCAAGGCTTCCTTCCCCCCCAGCTGAGGCTTACGACGACAAACCTGGGCCTTCCAGGCAGCAACATGTGAAGGAGCCCAGCTTGAGTCAGGTATAGCATTCTTCAAAATATTTCTGTTTGTCAAATTAATGATGTAAAATATATGTTAGTTTTGATAACTAAGTTCTGTTTTCACAAAGTGTGTTACATATCAATAGACAGTAGTGGCCACAAATGATTGGGACAAGAATGAAAAATGCTGGGGTCAGAATGATAGTCTTTTCTAGTTATTAACATTCAATTTGCAACAGTCATGAGCTGAAAATTGTGTGTGATTGATGAACCAAAAACTAAAACTATGTCCCTTTTTCATACACAGAAAAGCCTCAGCCAGGCCATGGAAAGTGGCAGCCAGTAGGTGGCGGGGGTAAGTGGCAGCCAGGAGGTGGCCGGGCCCAGTAGCCTGCCCAAATCCCAGGTCCCTCCCCTCCACCTTCCACAAAAAAAGTGCCAAGAAGAGGAGTAACCTGAAGGAGGTAGCAATTGGCCTATTTCTGAAGGCTACTGCAGCCCTCAGAAACCCCCCCAGTCTTCAAAAGTACTATGCCTACATGATAGCCTGCAAAATGCTGGAAATGGAGGAGGCTCTTATGTGAGGAAGTTATGTTACAAGCCCTAAATAAGGGGTTGAGGGGCGAACTCACAAGCCAAAGCCACGTTTGTGAGTTGAACCATGGTCCTCTTCCTCCTCCTCCAGGTCCTCCTCCTCCACCTCCTGCCACATCTCCAACACCAGAGCCACAGCCTGGAAGGAAGCGTCTAAGGAAGACAAGAGAGTGATGGCCTGGGTTCAGTTTGGTAAAAGACGCAGGCTGTGGTAAGACCACAGCCTGGGGATAGATATGTCATCTGCTGCTGTTCCTGATCTCTTGTAGTCCTGGACTGGATTGTGCTCACTATTATAAGGACTCCTCAGGCCACCAATTTTGACTGTAAAATAATTGATGTCAGCCCTGGGGTACAAAGGCTTTGCAAATTTCACCAGTTTCTCCAGCGTTGCCTTCCTTTTTATTTTGTTATGACCCAGAATAAATGGCTATTTCTTTTTCACAAATACTTGGCTATGTGTTTTACTTCAAAAAGGAAAGTTTGTTTGTGAGTAGGCAGGTACATTTCAAAAATACAATGTCAAATTAATAAGGGACACCAACACCAACCTCCTTGAGGTAAAAAAATACAAGATAATAATGGTGTTGTGGTAACTTGACACACAAAACGAGAAATAATATTATGGAGAGCACTAGAAACAAAATACAGATCTTGATAAAAAAAACACATTATTATGGAGATCTGACGAAAAACAAAATTAATATTATTCATGAGATCACGAGAAATAATAACTCTGTGTGAATATGAGCAGCAAAACAACTTCATTCTTTTAGCATTCTAAAGAAGAAGAGAATGCGCTGCATTAAACTATTCAAAAAATTGCAGCATGACGAATGTGCTATCTCCATTACGAACGGTAGTTTTACCAGACCGAGCGCTTCCGTCTCGTAATTTATTCTGAGCATGCATGGCACTTTGTGCATCGGAATTATGTACACACGATCAGAATTTACGCAAATGGATTTTGTTGTCGGAAAATTTGAGAACCAGATCTCAAATTTTGTGCAATGGAAATTCCGATGGAAACTGTCCGATGGACCCTACACACGGTCGGAATTTCCGACAAAAGGATCCCATCGAACATTTTCCGTCGGAAAATCCGACCATGTGTACGGGGCATTAGAGTCATATCTGTGTAGCACCTTCCTAATGCAAGATGCCAAGTAAATTTAGACATACAAAAAGAGCTGATATGAAATGGGTAGAGGTAGTGTCTCAGTCCCAAAGTAGTATGCACATAACAAAAAATATTTTGCCCACAGGACTTTTAAAGAGTCACAACTCAAACAAAATATATAAAAAATATGAAAAGTGTATTCACATAATTTAAAAACCACATACAATATAACAACTTGTTAATGAACATCAATGTATAAATAGTCTATCACATGAAAAAAACTTTTTGATAGGACCTACAAATGCCATAAAGATACCACCATCAATCTGGAGCAACTGTGCAACTAATCTTAACCTCTTTCGAGAGACAACGCCCGCTTCTTAAGGAGAGGCACAGGGGAGTATCTGGAGATAAAGAACATGAATGAATAAAGAGGGAAGAACAAAAAATATATATATATATATATATATATATATATATATATATATATATATATATGTATTGTATAAAAAGTATACTGTAATGTATTTGACTTACGGTTAAAGCAAGATGCTTGCCAACTCACGCCATGGTGGTCAGGGTGCAAAGTATATGAAAAAAATCTCATATATATATATATATATATATATATATATATATATATATATATATATAGCCATATATATATATATATAGCCATATATATGGCACCCCCAAAGGGGAAAAGGAAAATCAATACAACCTGCCAAGAGGTCCACTATTCTTCCCCCAGGGGCTGTGAAGGGGCAAGGAGATGTACAAGGAAACAAATGCAGAATTATAGATATTCCTCCCATCTACACATGGGTTTATGGTGCAACATCACATACAGTCACTATACAACTATAGTACTGGTTCTGGGCAGGCCCATCTTAACAGCATCATGGGCCCCTGGGCAAAGTAATGGGGCCCCTACAAGCCTGTTCCAATTTCTGCACCTACTCTCAAAAATTAAAGTATAATTTCTCGCTGTGCCCAACATTGCAGCCTCACTGTGCCTAACATCACAGCCTCACTGTGCCAAAACATTGCAGCCTCACTGTGCCAACATTGCAGCCTCACCATGCCCAACATTGCAGCCTCACCATGCCCAACATTGCAGCCTCACCGTGCCCAATATTGCAGCCTCACTGTGCCCCCATTGCAGCCTCACTGTGCCCCCATTGCCTCCCCCCTGTGCCCAACATTGCAGCCTCACCGTGCCCTCATTGCAGCCTCACTGTGCCCCTTGCAGCCTCACTGTGCCCCCATTGCAGCCTCACCGTGCACCCATTGCAGCCTCACTGTGCCCCTTGCAGCCTCACTGTGCCAACTTGCAGCCTCACTGTGCCCCCATTGCAGCCTCACTGTGCCCCTTGCAGCCTCACTGTGCCCCCATTGCAGCCTCACCGTGCCCCCAATGCAGCCTCACTGTGCCCCCAATGCAGCCTCACTGTGCCCCTTGCAGCCTCACTGTGCCCCTTGAAGCCTCACTGTGCCCCCATTGCAGCCTCACCGTGCCCCTATTACAGCCTCACTGTGCCCCTTGCAGCCTCACTGTACCCCCATTGCAGACTCACTGTGCCCCTTGCAGCCTCACTGTGCCCCCATTGCAGCCTCACTGTGCCCCTTGCAGCTTCACTGTGCCCCCATTGCAGATTCACTGTGCCCAACATTGCAGCCTTGCCAGGGCGGAGGAAGAGAGAGGAGGGCCAGATCATGACTGGAGGAAGAGGAGAACCATGAGATCACAGAGTGCGAATAGCATGGTTTTACAGCTTACACGAGATCGCCTCTGCTCTGCTCGCTGTCACACACAGCCCCGCCTCCTCTGGACCCCATGCCTGTGATAGGCATAACACATCCCAGCATTGGACCCGCAATTTGTCTATCACAGGCGCGGGGTCAGGAGGAGGTGGGCTTGTGTGTGACGGTGATCAGAGCGGAGGCAATTCCAATTGCTTTGCTCTAGATCCGACTGGCTCTGATGGGGTCCCATGTGCATCTGGGGCCTTTGGGCTGTGTGTAAGACGGCCCTGGTTCTGGGGTATTTTTGTTTCTTTGTACATAGACACATATATGTTTCACCTTATGGAGCACTATTGTTGATTGGTTTAGGTGTCGCTGATTGGGTGCGGTTGGGGCCTGTGATTGGGTGGGGGTGGGGGTAGGGTGGGGACCGACCCACCCAGAGATCTGGACTATTTACTCCAGACTCTGGGTTGGGTTCAGTACAATGTCTGCCATGTGAACTGATCTCTAGCCATTTTTGTCTGTCTCGCCTCCAAGGATAAGTTGTGTTGGATGAGACACATACACCTTATATATATATATTCCTCCATCTACACATAGATATATGGTGTAACATCACATATAGTCATTATATAACTATAATACTGGATTTGTTTCCTTGTACATAAACACATATATGTTTCACCTCATGTAGCATTATTATTGATTGTTTTAGGTGTGTGGTGTTTTTCTTCCTTTGCTGGATCCAACATCAATCGCCAGGGCTCTTGTTTGTGAGCATATCAATTGTTTGTCATCTCCCCACCCCTTCACAGCTCCGGGGGAAGAATAGTGGACTTCTTGGCAGGTTCTATTGATTTTCCTTTTCCCCTTTGGGGGTACCATATACATGGCTATATATGAGTTTTTTTCATGTACTTTGCAGCCTGACCACCATGGCGTAAGTTGGAGAGCATCTTGCAATTAACCGTAAGTCACATACATTTCAGTATACTTTTTATACAATACATATATATTTTATTTTAATTTTTTTCAAAATAATTTATTTATTAATTTTTTCCCTCTTTATTCATTCATGTTCTTTATCTCCAGATACCTGTGCCTCTCCTGAAGAAGTGAGAGTTGTCTCGAGAAATGCATCGAGATTAGTTGTACAGTTGCTCCAGATTGATGGTGGTATCTTTATGGCATTTGTAGGTCCTATCAAAAAGTTTTTTTCATATGATACACTATTTATGCATTGATGTTCATTAACAAGTTGTTATATTGTATGTGTTTTTTAAATGTATGTGAATACATTTTTCATATTTTGTTTGAGGTGTGACTTTTTAAAAGTCCTGTGGGCTAAATATTTTTTGTTGTGTGCTAAGTAAATTTAGTTTTTTTTCAAAAGAGCAGTGAAAATTTGGTCTGGTTTGTTCAGGGCTTCACAGGCTGGGGGATTCATTGCTTTGCCCTGCCTCTAGAAAACATTTCTGGAGCTTAGTGAGGGGGAATTCAAATAATCAGCCTAAATATGGATGAGGGCATAGCCAATCCCTGCAGAGGTGTGCCCAGATGGTGACTGGAAGGCTGATACATAGTCTGAAGCCCTGGAGAGAGGGCCTTTCCCCAGGAAGAGAGTCCCAAGCCTCAGGGGGCTATTGCCCCTGAGGCAGCCTGCAGACTGTGCTGCTGTTTTGTGAGGTCTCAGCGGTGGCAGAGCTGTTACCTGGAAGTGATCTGGAACTGACTAGAGCACTTCACCAAAGGGACCTGGTCTAGAGAAGGACTGTCTTACTCACTGGGTTGTGTCCAGAAGAGGATGAAAGGGGGCAGCTCTCCTGGGGACTTGTGAGTAATGAAACTGAATTGATCCTGGTAACTCTGTGCTTTTGATGTATAAGTGCCAGAGGTTTCTTGGACTGAGACTGCTCTCAGAGTCTCAGATACTGGCCATTCTCTATCCTCAGCAGTGTCTTGGACTGTGAGCTTAGAGAAGAATGTCCTCCTGTACTGTTTAGTGTTTCTGAGATCCCACTGGGTACTAATAACTGTGCAGTGGTGCAGGGTAACCAGATGACAAAGAGACTTGGCTTGTGGTTCCCAGCTGTGAGGCCTTAGACTGTCCAATATTCACAGTTGCTTAAGGAGAAGATTGTCCTCTCACAGCCAATTGCTAACAATTTGAGTATCCCATGCCATAAACCCTTTCCCGGTACAAGTTTTATCAGCAAAAAATAAAAAAAGACAACCCCTAGACTGTTTATTGGGGCCGGAGTGAATGGACAGTTGCTTGGGTGACTGGTGGCCTTTGTACTGTTGGGGGGAGAACCAGTTAACATCAGCAGCCTCTGCAGGGGTAGCGATACATCTGTATATAGTATCATTTATAGACAGAAACAATTGCTCACATTTGGTTTACAAATAAATTAACTCTTGATGGTTTTTAAGAATAAGTCCTGTGTGTCCACGAGCCAACAAATTGCTGATCCATATTTGATCTTGTTGGCAGTTTCTGTTAAAAATCTGTTCATATATGGCCACAACTTTCGTAAATTTAAAACTTTAATAATGATTTGCAGATTACCTATTTAACTCATGCCTGCATGGAACTGAAGCTGGGGCAGAAGTATATGGTATTTGATCCTTGGCTAATTGGTCCTTCCTTTGCTCGAGGTTGGTGGCTGCTTCATGAACCTCCATCTGACTGGCTGGAGAGGTTGTGTCATGCTGACTTAATTTATATAAGCCACATGCACTCTGATCACCTTAGGTAAGTGTGCACTATAATGTTAGTAAATATTACTATTTTTCATCAATGTCATATAATGTATTAAAATGAAACTTACCCCTGAATTTAGAACCTGCAAGCAGGAAGGATATTTGATGCAGAAGAGACATACTACCCATATCTTCTGCAATAAAGGCTTCTTACCTTCCTCCACACAAGATGTTTTTGAATGTATGTTGAGCTGTGCATACACAGCTCAGTGTACATTCTCAGCATACCTTCCTTCCAAGATGAATGTACTCCTGTGTGCTTGTGCAGGAGTTACATCATCCCGGCCTGGCCCAGCACTCATGCACTGTGCATCAAGACTGTTCTTAGGGTAACTGTGTTAAACAGGTGCACTATTTCATTATTAGCAGGTGTGTAGTAGAATCCTAGGCCATCCTGGAAGAGGCAAGCATGCAGCAGGTATCCCCCATCCCCCAGCCTAGTGTGCATTGTAAAGTGTACTTGTGCCAATACTATGGGTATTAAAAGATTTATATAGATGTAGCAATATGGACTGTCAGCAGAAAGCACCGTACCTTTCAGTGTTTCTAGACAGCACTTGTCCCTTTGGCAATCAGTGACCACATATCTGTGTGTCCAACAAAGTGAATTATGGGACATTTAGTTCTCCTTCAGACTATTACTATGCAACCATGTACCCTAAGACTACACATCCCAGGGATCTTCACGGTGACATGAAGATTGCTGGGAGTGACCATAAAAGGAGCAAGGAGCCCGCGCAGAACTCTCTTCCTCCTGGGCCTGACACCAGATGGACCTCTCTGTGTAACAGGGAGAGAGAGGTCGTGGCCTACCACGCGGAGCCTTACTTCTACCCCGAGGCCTAAGGGGCCTAGCTCTGTTATTTGCTGTCAGACATCCTGTCACTAACGTCACTTGGATCGCCTGCCCGTCGGTGTGGGTGTGTGGGGCAAGTTTCACTTTGGAAGACCGAGACAGCGGATCCGCTGCCCGAGTGCCACTACACGTGTTCCAGTCCAGAAGACCTTGCATCGATTTGGTCATTGGTGAGAGGGCAAATTGCTCGACCTTTTATCTATTCATTGCCACTATTACAGAACACTGTGCACAGACATCTTTACCCCAAGAACACTTTACTGCATCGCTTGACCACTGTGCTCAGACGCCTTAGATCTTCACCACTAGCAACCCATTGCTTTATCTACAACCAAATGGATTACAGTTTACGAGCTCCAACTAGCTAGCGAAGAACATCAGATCTGCAACGTGGAACTCTTTTGCCATTACTCATAGGAAAGCCTATATATTACCTTCTGTAGATCTGCTCTTTCATTAGGATAGCATAGGCTGGCTAGATTACATCTTTCTCAAAGAAGCCACATAAGTAGTTAACTGAAACATCCATTAGGAGGTGACTTTGCATCTAAATATAGTGTACATATATGTATATAATATTGTTTGTTGCTGAATTGTTTGTGTCATTGGGAGGAATTTGTTTGCTGAGTTGGCGCTGTTATCCTGGCTCAACAGATTCATTACCTCTTTCTGTGAAATAACTTCCTCTATTTGGTTCAAGTAAAATATTTCAGAACCTAATATTACTGAGTTGTTTGTTTCTTTGTGCACAGTTTTACAAGGATGTCTGAACCCAGAGTGTCAGATGGGTTGGAAGGTTCACTTGGTCATGGCCGTGCAGATGAGCAGGTAATTCTCAGCTGTCCCCAAGGGGGCAGTGCTACATTTGGGGGCTTGTCCGGCATGCTATCTGCAGCAGGCCCCAGCAAACCTAGATCAATACTGCAATCTGAGGGGGAAGCCACATCCATTGCCGCGGTCACTTGGGGTCAAACTTATGGGGCCCCAACCGACAAAAGCACCATTCTGGAGATCTCGGTGAGTGAACTTCAGATCTGCAACATGGAACTCTTTTGCCATTACTCATAGGAAAGCCTATATATTACCTTATCGACCCCAAGTGACCGCGGAAGGTTCACTTGGTCATGGCCGTGGTCACTTGGGGTCGAACTTATGGGGCTCCAACTGACAGAAGCACCATTCTGGAGATCTCGGTGAGTGAACATACGGAGAGGGAGATCAGAAGGTGGCTGAGAGCTTTAGTGCCAGGATACTGGGCCTACGTGGTGGAGACTGAAGCCTCAGCGGAGTGTGATCAAGTCAGGGCACTGATAGAATGGCAGGAAGAGGTGCCAGTGTGCTTTCAGGAGGAAGAGGTCCGCTTAACGGAGCTAGTGACTGCGAGGGTATTCCCCCTCAAAAGTGAGAGAGGAGGGACTGAGAAGCCACCTCCGACAAGACCAACTCCCAAGGGGCCAGCGCCCCTCCACTCTCTTTCTACACAGATATGAGTTGCTTGGGCGAAAACCTGGTAAAGAATGGGCCTGGAAATGCTAATCAGATTTATCGAAGACTTTGATTTTTCTCGGGGCAGCTGCCAACGCCTGTGGTTGAAGATGAGTTTGAAACATGGATGAGTCAAGCTTTACAGGCCATGGAAGAGTGAAGTGTTTCAGAGGTTATCAACTGACAATGACTTAGTGAGAGCCTTCGAGGCCCAGTGGCTGACATGATCCGTAACCTAAGGATGGTCAAGAGGACTTGTGTTGCCATGGACTACATTGAAGCTTTGTGTGCTGTTTTTGGAAGAGTTGAATCAATCACTGATTTGATGTACAAGTTCAACCACACACATCAACAGAGAGGGGAGAGTTTGTCCGAATACATCTCTTGGGTAGACCGGATCCTCAAGAAAGGTCTTGACCCTAAATACGCTGATCAGGCCCGCCTGGATCAGGTGCTGCATGGGGCCTAGCCCAATAGGATTATTGTGTTGAAGCTGTTACTGAAGAGAACCCAGGTGGTACCAACCTATCTTGAATTGATAAGGAATGTTCAAGAGAAAGAGGCTCTGTTGGAAGAAAAGAGTCAATGACCAAGAGATGTGAATCCTGTTACTGGGAACAAAGAGAAAGTGGTGGCCCACGCTGTCCATGCAGAAATAGAGTTTTCTGATGACGACAGTGAAACTGAATCTGAACCAAAGGGATCATCCCCCCGACACCCATAAACCAGTTGCGAAAACTAGGGCCAATGGAACTGATGGCCCATGTAGCTTAGGCTCAGACTCAAATGTACCATGCACTGATGCGAGTGATGGAGACCCAAGCAAAAGTTCAGGAGCAAGGGACTCGTGTAAGCGAACCAAAACTGTACTCAGATCGAGAAAGGGGATGTTATGGATGTGGAGAGGCTAGACATTTTCAAGCCAAGTGTCCCAAGACGGGTGTCAGCCCTCAACTACTCAATGAAGTCCTGAGAGCTTTACAGAAACTACTTTTTCCCAAGCCGGCGGGAAACTTCAAGGGACCTTAGTGAGGGAGGTAGTTGGGAGTCCCAAGGGAAGACTGCGCTCCAATGATAAGAAAGGAGACTGGAAGAAAATCAAGAGAGGAGGATGCAAGCCATCAGTTTTCTTGCACCCGTCAGTGCCCAAGCACGTTAGCAGTCGTATGTCCTCGACCGCCTGGAGCCGGACGAAATTCCGTGCTTTTAGGCACTAATAACAATCTGGTGAGAAGGCTACTCACTCCCTTGGCTGCAGAGGGTGCCCCTGTTGGAAAATTCCATCCTCAGTTGAGGCAAGCATTTCACAGGGTTTTGCAAGAAAAGAAGGCACCTGCTGAAGGAATGGGAAGGTTGTGGCGACTATACACTAGAGAGGGTGCTACGGCCTAAGGAAAGAGCCTGCCCCAAAGCCACTGTCAAGTTGTCCTGGGACCAGCCGGGTCCGTACTTGTTGGTAGAAGCTGATCAAACAGAGAAAGAAGTCGGGATAGAGCTAGTTCCAGAGATTATACTCACTCGGGCTTTGCTAAGGAGTGGGGGTGAATTCCTGTTAGTGTGCAGAACATCACTAGTCACCCAGTCAGCCTGAAGCCTCAAATGGTGATTGTGAAAGTGAGTGCTGCCACCCCGGTGGCTCAGAATGAGACAGCCCAAGTGAGAGATGGAAGGAATGCCACTGCTTACTGCCCAAGCCTCCCCCCTGCTTGGGAAGGAAGGATTAAAGCTCAAATAGCTCGGTGGGTGAAAATGTTTTCGAAAAATTACTTTGACGTGGATAGTGCCAAGAGTGCCCAACATCAAATTCCATTGAGGATAAGCCCTTCTGAGAGAGGGCAAGGCGGGTCCCTTTATGCAATTTAGAAGACCCTCGGGAACAACTGGCTGAACTGAAAAGGTAAGGAGTGATTAAAGAGTCCCGAAGCCCTTATGCTTCTCTGATCGTGGTGGTGAGAAAGAAGAATGGGTCTCTCCGGATATGCATCGATTATCGAACCATCAATCGAGGGACTATCCCAGATCAATACATGACCCCTCACATAGAAGAAGCCTTGCAGTGCTTATCTGGGGCCAAATGGTTCAGTGTGTTGGACTTGAAGAGTGGATACTACTAGATCCCTATGCACCCAGAAGACCGAGAGAAGATGGCCTTTATTAGCTCACTGGGATTCTTCGAGTTTGATCAGATACCTCAGGGACTGACTGGGGCTCCTGCCACGTTCCAGTGACTGATGGAGAATACAGTGGGTGATATGAACTTGGTAGAAGTACTAGTATACCTTGATGACATCATCGTGTTTGGCCGAACTTTTGAAAAACATGAGGCCTGATTGGAGAAGGTTTTTCCAGCGATTATACGAAGAGGGGTTGAAGCTGTCATTGGAGAAGTGCTAATTCTATCAGACCTCTGTCACCTACTTAGGACATGTGGTATCCGCAGAGGGGATAGCCACTGACCCCCAAAAACTAGAGGCAGTCAATTTTTGGTCCCGCCCAACCACAGTCACTGAATTGAGGTAGTTTTCGGGCTTCTGCTCCTATTACAGACGGTTTGTGAAAAACTTCTCCCACATTGCTCGGCCACTGAACGAGATGCTACAGAAGCAAACGGATGGATAACAGCAGAAAACCCAGAAAGGAGGAGGCAGGAAGCCTGGGGAATCTATCCAGGACCAGTGGACAGAGAAGTGTGAGATGTCCTTTGAGAGGCTAAAGGGGAGTCTGGTGTTGGCCTACGCTGACCCCTCGAAGCCTTATGAAATATATGAAATACATGTGGATACTAGTAGAGATGGTATTGGGGGAGTGCTGTACCAAGAGTCGGAGGGGAAACTCCACCCAGTAGCATACGTGAGCCGCAGCCTTACTCCTCCTGAGAAGAATTATCCAGTGCACAAGTTGGAGTTCTTGGCCCTCAAGTGGGCTGTAATGGACAAACACTGAGACTACCTGTATGGATCCGCTTTTGTGGTGAAGACGGATAACATCCCCCTGACCTACTTGTTATCCTCTGCTAAGTTGGATGCCACTGGGCATCGGTGGTTAGCTGCTTTATCGAAGTTCAAATTCAGTTTGAAATATCAGCCAGGAGTGGGAAATAGAGACACTGATGCTTTTTCCCGAAAACCACACTTCACCCAGAATGATCAGAGAAGCTGGGTTCACTTACCTCCCGAAGGAGTACAAGCAGTGTGCCAAGGGGTGACATATAAATACAGGGGGGCCATAGGGGCTGAAGCTGCGGGAGTCACCCCTGCGTGAGTACCAAAACACTACTGTAACCCGATCCAAGTACGCAGCCAAGAATAGCCTCAACTGACTAAGGAGGACATGAGGAGAGATCAGTGGGAAGATCCGCTAGGAAATCTAATAAGGAAGTCACTATCGACTAAAGACCCTTGAATACTGATGAATAGTCCCATTGAGGGCGCTAAGGTGATTCATAGGGAATGGGAACGAATGAAAACAGAAAAGGGGAATGTATATATAAGAGGTGTCCCAGAGAAACATCGTTTGACTGTGTTAACCTCCCTTAATATCGACCATGGTTATTTAGGCACAGATAGAACGTTCAAACTAGTCAGGGACCAATTCTACTGGCCGAACATGAGAATGGAAGTGGAAAGTTACTGTCGCTCTTGCGTCAGATGTATCCAGACAGACTCTACCAGGCAAGGCCGCCCCAATGAGCCATCTACAAAGTCAAAGCCCAATGGAGTTGGTGTGCATTGATTTCCTGTATCTGGAACCTGATCTGAGTGGGAGGAGTAATGTCCTAGTTGTGACAGATCATTTCACACAATATGCCCAGGCTTTCCCCACCAGGGATCAACAAGCCAGCACGGTGGCCAAAACTTTAGTGTAGAAGTTCTTTGTTCATTACAGGCTGCCTCAGCGTTTACATTCAGATCAAGACCGGGATTTTAAGAGCAAATTAGTCCGCAGACTGTGAACTCCTGAACATAAAGAAGTCGAGGACTACCCCTTACCACCCCCAAGGTGATCCACAACCAGAGCGGTTTAATCGTACTCTCTTGAACATGCTGGGAACCCTCCCACTAGAGAAGAAACAACATTGGGGAGACCATATTGCTGCAATAGTGCATGCCTACAATAGCACCTCAAATGATTTTACAGGATACTGCCCTTACAGGCTGATTTTTGGGAGAGAGGCACGCTTACCAGTGGATTTAGCCTTTGGGACCTCCACAGATCACACTTCCCAGGCCTCTTATAAGGGATACGTTGACAGGAAGGAAGAATCTAAAGGTAGCCTATGAGAAAGCCAAGGAAACCTCCACCATCAGAGATCAAAGGAATAAGAGGAACTTTGATCTTAAAGTAAGAGTTCAAGATCTACAACCTGGGGATCATGTGTTGTTACTCAATCTAGGGGTGCCAGGGAAACATAAGCTAGCTGATCAATGATGTTCCCAACCTTGCATTGTTTGCCAATGACTGCCTGAACTTCCTGTGTAAAAGATCAGGCCAGAAGAGAAGACAGGGCACCTAAAGACTTGGTATCGGAAGCATCTGTTACCTATTTCAGATACTGTCCACGTACCTTCAGCCCCTGATTCAGTCTCCAACATTGAGACCTCAGGTCAGAAAACCTTGTCTTCTCACATTTCCAGAGGAAGAAAGTGATGATGAGGAAGTACTTCTGGATTGGCTGTGGGCCCACTCTTCAGGAGATGATCCCCTTGTTTTTGAAGCTGGAGAAGAAGACTGTTTAGGGACAAGCCTTCACATGCCTGACACTGAGGCCATGGCTCCCTACCCGCCTCTGGAAACTGAAGGAGGCAAGCTGGAACATAGTGAAGTGTCTGTTCTGGTTGATGCACTCATCCCTCCTACTAACATAGTGGATAGAGAAATGGTCATAGAATCAGAACTTGAAATGGAGCCAGAGATCGAGGTAGGGTCTGAACCGGAAGCTGGATGCAGTCATTGGGGAACAGAACAGGAACATGCATCTTCGGAAGAGATGCACTCTCGGCTGAGACAAAAGATATGTCCCCCAAAGAGGTTGACCTACGACACCCTTGGAGAAAACTCAGATGAACTCATTCCCACCGCTCAACGCCCCAGTAAAGTACTTGCCTCCTTCACTGAGTCTTTAGTCAAGGATAACCTTGATCCACCCTCTGACACTACTGGGTGGGGCCACTGATCTACTTTTGGCCTGTCATAAACTTAACATGACTTCCTCTTCTGTTGATGTATATAGTTTGTTATCAAAGGATCCTTCATTAAGCCAGTTATTAGCTTTTGCAGCCTCTAGTTTAGTAGACTAATAATTGACTAGCTTCATGCAGTAAAGTGATTTTGGGTTATACCCTGTCTTTAGGGATCAAAGACTTTCAAGTGGGGGGGAGAATGTAGCAATATGGACTGTCAGCAGAAAGCACCCTACCTTTCAGTGTTTATAGACATCACTTGTCCCTTTGGTAATCAGTGAAATCAGTTACCACATATCTGTGTGTCCAACAAAATGAATTATGGGACGTATAGTTCTCCTTCAGACTATTACTATGCAACCATGTACCCTAATGCAGCGTATTCACGATCGGAAATGACACCAGCAAAACTCTGATGAGAGCTTTTTGTCGGAAAATGCGACCGTGTGTATGCTCCATCGGTCTTTTGCTGGTGGAATTCCAGCCAGCAAAAGATTGAGAGCAGTTTCTATATTTTTCGGTGTGAAAAAGTTCCTATCTAAAAATGAGTTAGTCTGTATGCAATTCGGACGCGCAAAAAATCACACATGCTCGGAAACAATTCGACACATGCTTGGAAGCATTGAACTTAATTTTCTCTGCTCGTCATAGTGTTGTACGTCACGCGTTCTTGACAGTCGAAAGTTCAGAGAACTTTTGTTTGACCGTGTGTATGCAAGGCAAGCTTGAGCGGAATTCCGTCAGAAAAACCATCCAAGTTTTTTCTGATAGAAATTCCAATCGTGTGTACACGGCATTAGACTACACATCCCAGGGATCTTTGCGGTGACATGAAGATTGCTGGGAGTGACCATAAAAGGAGCAAGAAGCCCGTGCAGAACTCTCTTCTGCCTGGGCCTGATGCCAGACGGACCTCTCTGTGTAACAGGGAGAGAGAGGTCGTGGCCTACCACACAGAGCCTTACTTCCACCCCGAGGCCTAAGGGGCCTCGGTCTGTTATTCGCTGTCGGACATCCTGTCACTACCATCACTTTGATCGCCTGCCCGTTGGTGTGGGTGCGTGGGGCAAGTTTCACTTTGGAAGACCGAGACAGCGGATCCGCTGCCTGAGTGCCGCTCAGAAGACCTCGGATCGATTTGGTCGTTGGTGAAAGGGCAAATTGCTCGACCCTTTATCTATTCATTGCCACTATTACAGAACACTGTGCACAGTCATCTTTACCACAAGAACACTTTACTGCATCGCTTTAACACTGTGCTCAGACGCTTTAGATCTTCACCACTAGGATCCTGTTGCTAGCAAAGAACATCAGATCTGCAACGCGGAACTCTTTTGCCAATACTCATAGGAAAGCCTATATATTACCTTCTGTAGACCTGCTCTTTCCTTAGGATAGCATAAACTGGCTAGATTACATCTTTCTCAAAGTAGCCACATAAGTAGTTAACTGAAACATCCGCTAGGAGGTGACTTCGGATCTAAATATAGTGTACATATAAGTATATAATATTGTTTGTTGCTGAACCATTGTTTGTGTCATTAGGGGGAATTTGTTTGCTGAGTTGGCGCTGTTATCCCGGCTCAACAGATTCATTACCTCTTTCTGTGAAATAACTTCCTCTATTTGGTTCAATTAAAATATTTCAGAACCTAATATTACTGAGTTGTTTGATTCTTGATGCACAGTGTTATAAGGATGTCTGAACCCATAGTGTCAGGTGGGTTGGAAGGTTCACTTGGTCATGGCCATGCAGATGAGCATGTAATTCTCAGCTGTCCCCAAGGTGGCAGTGCTACATATTGTTAACAAACTGTAAAGAGCATGAAATAAAAAGTCTCATGTGCAATGAAATCCTAAGGGCACTTTCACACTGGGGCAGGGGGGGCGTCGGTGGTAAAGTGCAGCTATTTTTTTGCCGAAGCAGGGGCGTTTCAGGAGCGGTGTATTCACCACTCCTGCAATGCCCCAAAGATGCTACTTATCTTTGATTGTTTAACCACTTGCCGACCGCCTAACGCAGATATACTGTGGCAGTATGGCACGGGCAGGCAAAATCATGTATGTGGTACGTGATGTGCCTCCCGCGGGCGGGGGGCGCATCGCGCCCCCCCCGGTGCCCGAGGCAGTCAGCTTCATTCCAGGAGCTAACCGTGCTGAGGGGGAGCCTATTGATTCATGGCCACCCCTTTGCGTTCGCTCCCGGCGAATTAAAATCTTCCTCTGCTGCTGAAATGTAAATAGCGGCAGAGGAAGTGATGTCATTGCTCCTCTTAAAGCCTTTTCGTTCGAGGAGAGAAGACATCAAGTAAGTGCACCAACACTACACATTACAGTAGATAATGTCGCTAGTCGCTAACAGTGAGGAGCTTTTTTACCTGTGAGTCTCACTACTGTACCACTAAATTTAGAGACACTAGTGAAGAGGCCTACACGTTTCTGAGCATGCCAGATAGTGAAGAGAAAGTCACTCATCTGTCAGATTCAGGCTCAGAATACGATCCTGTAGACGACAGCGGCTCCATGACAGATAGCTCTAATGACGGAGTTGTGGTCCCTGCCAAGGTCAGGCGTACCCAACCCCTATCTTCTTATGCTGTTGTTGAGGTGCAAGAACTGCAGGTCCCTCGTATGGATCAGAGCGGTACTAGCACTGCTATTCCTTCTGGTGAACTGGCAAGCACCAGCGGCCTAGTACACCCTGGTCATAGTCAAACCAGCACTGCAGTATCACGTGGTGACGTGGCGAGTCCCATAATTGCAGTTCAAGCTGGTGTGGTGGCAAGCACAAGTAGAGTGCCACTGCCACCAAGAAGAAGACAAACACATGCCCGTCATGCCCATAGTGCCCTTCCTGCTGCATCCTAATTGGGAACCCACAAGTTCTGCAGCACCTGTACTTCCCCCATTCACTGGCCAAGCTGGCATTCAGGTGGAAACAGTTGATTTTATGTCATTTGATTTTTATTTGCTGTTTTTCACTGAAGATCTCAATAGATCTATTGTGGACCAAAGCAATTTGTACGCTGGTCAAAACATCGCCACTATTCCCCAGTCCTCCCTTGCCAGTGATTGGAGACCAATTACGGTTTCCGAATTTAAGCTCTTTCTGGGCCTATCCCTCAACATGGGCATAACTAAAAAGAGTGAGTTGCGGTCACATTGGTCCACTGACCCAATTCACTATATGCCCTTTTTCTCTGCCTCCATGACCGGGGCACGATACGAGCAGACCTTGCGGTTCATGTATTATAACAACAATAAACTCTGTCGTCCTCGTGGAGACCCTGGATATGATCGGCTCTACAAAATTCGGCCCCTCGTAAACCACTTCAACCAACATTTTCTAGACCATCAAGTTGTCTGCGTTGACGAGTCCCTGATTAAGTTTTCTGGCCACTTGTCAGTCAAACAGTACCTTCCCAGCAAGCATGCCAGATACGGATCAAGATGTATAAGCTCTGTGATAGGGCCACAGGCTATACATGTAGTTTTATGGTTTAAGAGGGCAAAGATAGTCACGTAGAGCCGACAAACTGCCCTGACTACATAGGAAGCGCTAGCAAGATTGTGTGGGACTTAGTGTCACCCTTATTCGGAAAGGGGTACCTCTTGTACGTGGACAATTATTACACGAGCGTGCCACTTTTTAGTCATTTGTTTGATCATCAGATTGGAGCATGTGGCACTGTGCGATCTAATCACCGGTGCTTTCCCCAGCGGCTTGTAGATTCCCATCTTAGGCTGGGGGAGAGAGCCTGCTTGAAGTGTAATAACTTGCTCGCTATGAAGTGGAGGGATAATAAGAATGTTTTCGTTCTTAACTCCCTTCATGCAGACACGACGGTCCAAATTGCTACGGCGACTGGTGTTGTGGAGAACACCAGTCGCCTCTGTGTCCACGAATATAACCTTAATATGGGAGGGGTGGACCTCAACGACCAGTTGTTGGCGCCGTACCTAGTTGCCGTAAGGCCAGACGCTGGTACAAAAAAGTGTCTGTTTATTTCAATTGGCTTTGCTGAACGCTCTTGTGCTATACAGAGCTTCAGGACGGACTGGATTCTTCCTTAAATTCCAGGAAGAGATCGTCAGAGCCCTTCTGTTTCCAGATGGTGCTCCACCTCACCATCCCCAACCAAATGCAGTAAGCCGGCTGCATGAGAGGCATTTTCTTTATGTCCTCCTGAGTACCTCTATTCAACGAGCCCCCCAAAAAAGATGTTGTGTCTGCAGCAAGCGTGGATATAGGCGTGACATCCGCTATTATTGTCCCTCCTGTCCTGACAATCCTGGTCTTTGTATTGGTGAATGTTTTGAACGCTACCATACACTAGTTGAGTATTAGCGTAGGGTACAGCATTGCACAGACAAGGCACACTTTCACAGGGTCTCCCAAGATGCCATCGCATTTTGAGAGACCCGAACCTGGAACCGGTTACAGTTACAAAAATTACAGTTACAAAAAAAGTGTAAAAAAAAAAAAATATATAACATAAAAAAAACAGAAATAGTTGTCGCTTTATTGTTCTCTCTCTCTCTATTCTCTCTCTATTGTTCTGCTCTTTTTTACTGTATTCTATTCTGCAATGTTTTATTGTTATTATGTTTTATCGTGTTTGCTTTTCAGGTATGCAATTTTTATACTTTACTGTTTACTGTGTTTTATTGTTAACCATTTTTTTGTTTTCAGGTACGCCATTCAGCTGCAGAGCGGATTTATTTATCTTGACAGCAACAGCGTTTGCTCCTACGATACATAAAGCCGTGACTCCAGCGCTGTCGGAGGTGATTTCACCACCACAGTTAAAAAAAAGAGTATATATGCCGAAGCATGGGGGCAGCAGGGGCGGAGGATCGATTTGCTCCTAACTTTTGGGGTGGATGCCCCCATGCTTCGGCATATATAAATGGTGCATGTATGCCCATCATTAGAAGTGGGTGGATGAAGGGAGGTATTCTAATGGTGGGCATACCCACTGATCAATCTCTTTTTTTCGTTCAGCCCACAGGCTGCATGAAAAAAAGATTACAATATATGCCCAACAAGGACCAGCAACGTACTGGTATGTTGCTGGACTTTGAGTGGTTATACCAGAATGATGCCTGCAGGTTTAGGTATCATCTTGGTATCATTCTTTTCAGCCAGCGGCCGGCTTTCATGTAAAAGCATTCCTAGCAGCTAATTAGCCTCTAGACTGCTTTTACAAGCAGTGGGAGGGAATGTCCCCCCCACCATCTTCCATAGTTTTTTCTGGCTCTCCTGTCCCAACAGGGAACCTGAGAATGCAGCCGGTGATTCGGCCAGCTGACCATAGAGCTGATTAGAGACCAGAATGGCTCCAATAATCTCTATGGCCTAAGAAACCGAAAGCTACGAACATTTCATGAATTTCACCGGATGTAAACAGCGCCATTGGGAAATTGGGAAAGCATTTTATCACACCGATCTTGGTGTGGTCAGATGCTTTGAGGGCAGCAGAGAGATCTAGGGTCTAATAGACCCCAATTTTTTTAAAAAAAGAGTACCTGTCACTACCTATTTCTATCATAGAGGATATTTACATTCCCTGACATAACAATAAAAATGATAAAAAAAAAATGAAAGGAACAGTTTAAAAATAAGATAAAAAAGCAAAAAAAAAAAAAAAGAAAAAAAAAAGCACCCCTGCCCCCCCTGCTCTCGCGCAAAGGCGAACGCAAGCGTCGGTCTGGCGTCAAATGTAAACAGCAATTCCACCATGCATGTGAGGTATCACCGCAAAGGTCAGATCGAGGGCAGTCATTTTTGCAGTAGACCTTCTCTGTAAATCTAAAGTGGTAACCTGTAAAGGCTTTTAAAAATGTATGTAGTTTGTCGCCACTGTACGTTTTAAAGCATGTCGTGTTTGGTATCCATGTACTCAGCCTAAGATCATCTTTTTTATTACATCAAACATTTGGGCAATATAGTGTGTTTTAGTGCATTAAAATGAAAAAAAAGTGTGTTTTTTCCCCAAAAAATGCGTCTGAAAAATCACTGCACAAATACTGTGTGAAAAAATGAAACACCCATCATTTTAATCTGTAGGGCCTTTGCTTTAAAAAAATATATAATGTTTGGGGGTTCAAAGTAATTTTCTTGCAAAAAAATATTTTTTCATGTAAACAAAAAGTGTCAGAAAGGGCTTGTCTTCAAGTGGTTAGAAGAGTGGGTGATGTGTGACATAAGCTTCTAAATGTTGTGCATAAAATGCCAGGACAGTTCAAATGATCCCATTTTGGAAAGTAGATACCCCAAGCTATTTTCTGAGAGACATGTTGAGTCCATGTAATATTTTATATTGTGACACAAGTTGTGGGAAAAAGACATTTTTTTTTTTTTTTTGCAGAAAGTTGTTACTAAATGATATATTGCTCAAACATGCCATGGGCATATGTGAAATTACACCCCAAAATACATTCTGTTGCTTCTCCTGAGTACGAGGATACCACATGTGTGAGACTTTTTGGGAGCCTAGCCGCGTATGGGATCCCGAAAACCAAGCACCGCCTTCAGGGTTTCTAAGGGTGTAAAATTTTGATTTCACTCCTCACGGCCTATCACAGTTTTGGAGGCCATGGAATGCCCAGATGGCACAAAAGCCACCCAAATGACCCCATTTTGGAAAGTAGACACCCCAAGCTATTTGCTGAGAGGTATGGTGAGTATTTTGCAGACCTCACTTTTTGTCACAAAGTTTTGAAAATTGAAAAACGAAAAACAAAATACATTTTTCTTTTCTTTCTTCATTTTCAAAAACAAATGAGAGCCGCAAAATACTCACCATGCCTCTCAGCAAATAGCTTGGGGTGTTTACTTTCCAAAATGGAGTAATTTTGGGGGGTTTGTGCCATCTGGGCATTTTATGGCCTTCAAAACTTCGATAGGTAGTGAGGAGTGAAATAAAAAATTTACGCCCTTAGAAATCCTGAAGGCGGTGCTTGGATTTCGGGGCCCCGTACGCGGCTAGGCTCCCAAAAAGTCCCACACATGTGGTATCCCCATACTCAGGAGAATCAGCAGAATGTATTTTGGGGTGCAATTCCACATATGCCCATGGCCTGTGTGAGCAATATATCATTTAGTGACAACTTTTTGTAATTTTTTTTTTTTTTGTCATTATTCAATCACTTGGGACAAAAAAATTGAATATTCAATGGGCTCAACATGCCTCTCAGCAATTTCCTTGGGTTGTCTACTTTCCAAAATGAGGTCATTGGGGGGGGGGGGGTTGTACTGCCCTGCCATTTTAGCACCTCAAGAAATGAGATAGGCAGTCAAACTAAAAGCTGTGTAAATTCCAGAAAATGTACTCTAGTTTGTAGACGCTATACCTTTTGCGCAAACCAATAAATATAAGCTTATTGACATTTTTTTTACCTAAGACATGTGGCTGAATACATTTTGGCCTAAATGTATGACTACAATTGAGTTTATTGGATTTTTTTTATAACAAAAAGTAGAAAATATAATTTTTTTTTCAAAATTTTCGGTTTTTTACATTTATAGCACAAAAAATAAAAACCGCAGAGGTGATCAAATAACACCAAAAGAAAGCTCTATTTGTGAGAAAAAAAGGACGTAAATTTAGTTTGGGTACAGCATTGCATGACCGTGCAATTAGCAGTTAAAGCGACGCAATGCCAAATTGTAAAAAGTCCTCTGGTCAGAAAGGTGGTAAAACCTTCCGGGGCTGAAGTGGTTAAAGAAAAGTTTTCTAATTCGAAAGTAAATCCTATCTCTTTCTTTCCTACGACTTTCTACCAGCTTCTCTGCTGCCCGCTGCCTGATTTTTGGCCGTTTCTGTTAGCTCAAGCAGAGCTCTGTTACTCCTGCCCCCATTACTGTGACCATGCATCTCAGGTCTAGTGCATCAGAGTAAGCAGAGGCACTCAATCCTAAAGTCACCATAAGATCTAGCCCCCATTCACACCTGAATGACAACGCTCAACATGAACATTTCTATTGCATTCAGTAATTCCTGTCCACACCTGTTCACTGTGTCATACTAACACCTGTCATGAAAAAAAAAAGTAGAGTATATTGCCCCGCACACACGATTGATCGGACATTGATCGGTCATTCCGACAACAAAATCCATGGATTTTTTCAGACAGATGTTGGCTCAAACTTGTTTTGCATACACACGGTTGCACAAAGTTGTCGGAATTTCCGATCGCCAAGAACGCGGTCACGTACACCACGTACGACGAGACTAGGAAAGGGCAGGTCTGAACCAAGCGCTGCACTCTTTGGGCTCCTTTTGCTAATCTCGTGTTAGTAAAAGTTTGGTGAGAGACGATTTGCGCTTTTTCAGACTCATGGTTTTCAGATTGTTTTCTGCTGTTCAGTTTGTGCTTGTGGGTTGGTATCTGCTCTTCAGTGCGTGCAGTCAGTTCGTAATGGACTTTCCTGTGTGATCTTGTACACTCATTGCTGTTTTTCAGGTCGCTCTTCGCAGGCCTTGCTGTTCTTCAGTGCGTTCTATTACTTCGTTCTGAGCAGCCGACCGTTTTCTAGCCATGTTGCGTATACGTACTCCTCGTAGAGTTAGTGCTGCACGGGGGCTTGGTGTTGGGGTCCTTACCTTGACACAAGTCTAGTCCATGAACAGGGTGGGGAGGAGTTCATGGACCAAGAATTGGTTGCTTCAGCGTGACCAGTTCTCTCATATGCCTTTGCTCCGTGAGATCCGTGAGAATAATCCTGACGATTTCAGGAACTTTCTCCGGATGACGGACCCCGTATTTCACCGTTTGTTGGCTTTGCTGACCCTCTATATCAGCAGGCAGGATACCTGCATGAGGCAAGCCATCACTCTGGAGCAGAGGCTAGTCGCCACCCTGCGGTACTTGGCGACGGGGAGAAGCCTGCAGGACCTTAAGTTCTCAACAGGCATCTCCCCCCAGGCTCTGGGATCATTATCCCAGAGACCTGTTCTGCCATCATCCAGGTCCTGCAGAAGACTATATTAAGGTAAGATTTTTATTCTTTAATATCACATTTTATTGTATTTAATGTTTGATAATATATTGTATTTCTTTCCTCATTCCCTAATTACCATGATTGTAATATGCTGTGAATGTCCCCTTTGTCCTCATGCATGCTGGATTTTTATGTAATTATTTTTTTGTCCTTCATACATATTTGCCTTCACTTACCTCCCCAGCATGGTCTCCTGGCCCTATATTCACCTCATGTAGTCACTTAACAATGTATTTTATCAGCTCCATAGTAGTGCTTTACCCCAAATACCCCCTAAAATATTTAAAAATGTGATGTGTGCTTTAAATTCAGGCAGAGTGCCAGAGGCTTTTTTTTGGGTCCCCAAATCATTTGGAACCCTTCCTCCCCCCAACTGCTAAGTCAGCTGATACCAATTCTCTATCTATCCTCAATCATCTATCTGCTGACTTTGGCAAACCCATACACACTATACCCATCTCTTTTGTGGTCAGACGTATGGATGAATTCCCCAAAGCATGTAGTGCAAGGGCCTGCCTGTATACTTTCAAATGGTACTGTTTAAAGTTTTTTGTATCCTATTATTATCTTAATAGGTAATAGCAGAATTTCCAAATGTGCTCAAATGTGTACAGTGTGTATTGATATCTTTGTATTATGACACTTCTTAAATGTCCAGTGGGCTGTCAATAGTGTAAGTAAGGAGGGGCTGGCCAAAGTAATACACATTATTTAGGCATTCATCTCTCAATGAAGTGGAGAGGGTTACCTGTCCTATAATGTTAGACATGGCCCATGAGAGGGGGGGGGATCTGATAGGTGGACCTTATACCTTGGTCTTTCAAAACTCCCTAAAATAAATGTTATACTGATGTTGGGCAAGAATGTTTGTGTCTAATCTGCTTTCCCTGTTTATGTGCAAAATGATTATTTTTTTTTTCTTGTTTGACTCCACAGTTTCCTTCCAACCCACAGGAATGGCAGACTGTGGCCTCCCACTTTGCCTAGCGGTGGGACTTTCCTAACTGCGGAGGGGCAATTGTTGGGAAACACGTCCACATCGTCCCACCACCCAACTCGGGGTCATACTATTATAATTATTATAGGGCGTACACATGGTCGGACTTTGTTCGGACATTCCGACAACAAAATCCTAGGATTTTTTCTGACGGATGTTGGCTCAAACTTGTTTTGTCTACACACGGTCGCACAAAGTTGTTGGAAAATCCGATCGTTCTAAACGCGGTGACGTAAAACACGTACGTCGGGACTATAAACGGGGCAGTGGCCAATAGCTTTCATCTCTTTATTTATTCTGAGCATGCATGGCACTTTGTCCATCGGATTTGTGTACACACGATCGGAATTTCCGACAACGGATTTTGTTGTCGGAAAATTTTATCTCCTGCTCTCCAACTTTGTGTGTCAGAAAATCCGATGGAAAATGTCCGATGGAGCCCACACACGGTCGGAATTTCCGACAACACGCTCCGATCGGACATTTTCCATCGGAAAATCCGACCGTGTGTACGGGGCATAAGGGGTTCAATAGTATTGTGATGTTGGCAGTGGTGTCGGCCACTTACGAGTTCCTGTATGTGGACGTGGGGAAGAATGGCTGGATGTCCGATGGTGGAGTCATCGCCCAGACGGAGTTCTACAGGCATTTCCAGAATGGCAGCTTGGACTTGCCACCTCCAGAAGACAATGTGGAAGGACTCCCATTCGTCTTTGTTGCGGATGAAGCATTTGCGCTGGGGGACCATCTTATGCGGCCATTCCCGATGAGGACTCTCACCCCGGACAAGAGGGTTTTTAATTACCGGCTGGCCAGAGCCAGAAGAGTGGTGGAGAACACATTTGGAATCATGGCCAGCCGGTTCCGCCTATTTCTTACAACTATACACATGGCGTAGTACAAACTGAATCATATCATCCTGGTGTGCTGTGTTCTACACAGTTCTACTTTTTAAGGCAAAATTCTGCCAACTATGCTGGCTCAGTTGTGCCTGAGGCCGGAGTTCCTAATGAACCAACCCTGACGGCGCTTGAAAGTGGCCGTCCTGGCTTGCCCCCCCTGAGTGCCCATGAGGTCCGTCTTAGATACCTTGAATACTTTGCGGGTAGGGGGGGCCATCAATATGCCTGACAATGTCTGAAACATTTTTCAAATTAAAAAATCAGTTTAACTACTAAAATCTTTGGTGACATTTACTGCTTGTGTTTCTTTTAACTGACCCTGACAGAAATGTGGTGAGTCCTGAAAATGGCGTGATTGTGTAACATTAAAAAGCACTGTTGGGTGTTATTTACTAAAGGCAAAGACACTTTGCACTACAAGTGCACTTGAAACTGCACTTGTAGTGCAAAGTGGATTTTCCCTTAGGAAATAACCCCCATTGTCACAGAAAACACCAATTTGAGCACAACAAAAGTTTTGGAGTGTTGAAACAATAATCCACACATTCTTGATTATCAATCTTTTTAATACCAGCACAATCACATGTGCATATGTAAAAGGTTTTTAAAACAAACCAACATGTTTGTTGTATAACAATTTTTTGGGTCACATTACTAAAAGTAGAAATGTCCATTTAAGATAAAACAGGCATGTTTAAAACCAACAAGAAAGACACAAATCTTGAACTTACAAAGTTCAAATTTTAAAGAAATTGAAGGCAATATCAGACATGAGTATTTACAAACTGTGTATGATATTGCGTTCAGATGGGGTTCAGATAGCACATGTTGACACACTGTGTGCATCTTCAAAATTTGGCTTTTCGCGAATATGTCAAAAAATTTTAGAAATTTTTAGATCACAAAAAGCACAAAAAAGGGAAGGGATTTGGAGGGGTTTTAAACTCTCCCTTAAACATCAATGATGTTCTACAGTTTTCATTGATGTTTTTCTGGATGTTTTCCAAGTCCCTATTACACCCCATGATCTCCCCGATCAGGATCTGTGCACTTTCAGAGGTGAAATGATATGGATCCACAACATCACGATCACCTAAAAAGATAGAAAAACAAACAAAACAAAAACACACCATGTATTATAAATATGCCAGCATCCATCTCTTACCTGAGCCTGTGGCTGCAGACACTCACCTGTTGTGGTGACAATTTCCACCACGTTTCCTTCCTCCTTCTCCTCATGTTGGCTTTGTGGGATCTCCACTTCTTCCTGAGGTGGGGGGTCTGTTGTCTCCTCGGATGAGGGGTGTCCTCCGAGTCTTTTATCCCCTATGTTAAAAAAAATAGGTATACTTAGCACACAGATATTTCATGGCAGAAATAGGAATATGAAACATGGAAGTGGGGTACAATTGTCTGTTTGGTCAGAGTTCCAAGATGAAGAAATATTTTTGTCCTTTGTCAAGCTTGAATACTTACCTGTTTTGTACAAGCTTCACAGATGGAGACACCCCTATAGTATACACTGGAGCACCTGTGTCCAGATGTGAAATTCCTGCTGAGTGTCCTCTCCTTACACAGAATCTAGTTTGCATTTCATTCTAGTTACAAACCCATCTACACAACCAAATTATTTTAAGAGAAGTAGGAAATAAAAAATGAATTCAAATGCATATGGCCAAAACAATGATGTTTTCTAGGCCGAACAAACAATGTTTCATACGAACGAATAATGTGCCCATGAACATGAAAGTTGCCATTTTAAACTGTACAACAGTTAAGAAAAGCACATGGAGCAGCACGAATGTAATAAACATAAAGAAACATAAAGAATAGGAACATAGCACAACTACTTACTTTTTTGCAGCACTCTCCTGATCCTTCTGTACTGCTCATGCTCCCTTAATTTGAGGTCCGACCACCGCTTCCTGAGCTGATCCTTGGATCGTCGTACCCCGAAATTCCGGTGCAGACTCTTGACCACTTTCGCCATGATCTTGACCTTTCTGACTTTGGGGTTGGGGTAAGGTCCATACTTCCCGTCATAGTCGGCCTTCTTCAGGATGTCCACTATAAGGGTAAATTGCCTTTGATCTATAATTGCTTTATAAGGATAACATGCTTTTGATTGACAATGATTGATAATTGCCTTTTTGATTTACAAGTAGATATATAAAAGCCTGTACTTCTTTAAATGAACTTATAATTCTTGTGATGTTTTAGCTAAACAATAAGTTCTGCTTTTTAGTTTAAGATAAGTCAGAAGCTAATAATATAAATTTAGATGTTAGTTTGAGTTAAGTTCCTTTTTTTCCCATACATTTGTTTCAGCCACAGACGCTTGACATTTGAATTATTAGAATGTGGTTATACGCTTCTGATTTAAGTGACGCACAAGCTTAGTCTACACAGGATGAGAACCAAGGAAGTATGCTAAAGACAGCTATGTGGTAACACACAAAGAGAAGTCAGAAAAGTTATGTTATGATGCTATGATGTATAACTTTAACTTGTATTTTGATTGGTCCACCTACGAGTGGAAATACGTGACTGCTACTTGATTGGTCCACCTACGAGTGGAATACGTGACAGCTACTCCATATATTCAATCTCCGCCCGCATTAAAGTTGTATTCATGATTCACGTACTATCTGTGTATGTGTCTTGTTTACCTCACCGGTGAAGGGGTCGATATCCACACACCCAGTGTCCGAGCCTAGGCTAAGAGGTCCTAAAGAACCGAACCTTACAGAGCTGGTACCAGAAGAGGGGTGGCGCTGCCCGGCAGGTAAGTGGACAATATTTTACCTAACTTTTGGTGAAGTCTGTACACTTACTCTGTCGCGGCGACCGACAACAATTTATTGTAAAATGTTTTATTGATATTCTGTGCTTCTGCAGAAGGCTAGGTTGGCCTCTGGGAAGTTAAAGGTCGGGTTCTTTACATGAAAGGGATAGTTTGACTAGTGCGGGTCAAAATTATACTTGGGAAGTAATTTTTACACTCAAGTCCAAAAGGACGGGTGCTATTGTGGAGCCCCATTGATAGAAAGTGTACACATGAATTATTGGTATATGTATATGGTTTATTTCTACTGCCTTTAAAGTTGTGAAGACTTCTAGTTTATTTGCTTATAACATATTATATCAATGTTATCGATGATTAAGGGAATTTTAAGGCCAATAGTTGTTCATAGGAATTCATATCATTGTATTTAGAGTAAGTTTAAGTACTGTTTTTTGTTTCAGGACACGTAAGTATTGTATTTTCAAATGTCAACTAGCGTGTATGATTATTGTGAAGTACCTATCACTAGATGTGGCCAATGCAGATTAGGATTGTTGTTTTTGTACCAAGAAGACCTTCCCATTTTAATATCCACTAGACCATACGGTTTTACTACCAGATTGGGAAAAACCCCAGTCTACCCCCAGACTGATAACTCACCTCTCTCATACTTACTAAAAATTAATATACACAATTACATCGGTGAGGACAAGTTATTATTCGGGTCCTCCTTTGACGAAGTAAAGAGCCAGATTGTAAAACATACTGGTTGTTACCATCCCTGTCCCTTCTCAAGTCACCGAGTACCCTTGGCGATAAATGGGGAATTCTGCAGTCAAAATAGGCAAAGAAGCCCAGACTCAGGTGCCCCAAGTAGGTCAGATATGTCAGCCCACTCCGTATGAGATTCTTCTCCTCAACACTGCAGGACTTAAAATCAAGTACACACCTGACACAACACCCATTGTGAGAATGCTGCATTCTCTGCTCAAAATTCTGCCACAAAGTGAACCAGAGGTGCCCCATGACTGCACCATTTTACTGGAAAAAGTCACATCACCCAGAAGGGATCTCACTGATGTACCGCTTAAAGAGGCAGAGGATGTATTTGTAGATGGTAGTTGCTCCAGGCCCACTGATCGCACCTTTCTAACCGGGTACTCTGTTGTGCAGCTACCAGATGTGGTTCTGGAGGCTGATGTTATACCTGGAGGGTCTGCACAGGTTGCAGAACTCACAGCTTTAACCCGGGCATGTACCCTCTTTAAGGACAAAGAGGTGAACATATACACAGACAGCAAGTACGCATACGGGGTGGTACACGACTTCGGGGTCATCTGGGCAAATAGAGGGTTTAAAACGGCAGATAACAAAAATATCTCCAATAAAGAGCAAGTCCTGGCACTGCTAGAGGCAATCAAATTACCCCGCAAAATATCCATTGTCAAAGTGAAGGCTCATACCACTGATAAAGGCACCATAGCAAGAGGGAATGCTCTGGCAGACAAAATAGCTAAAGAAGTTGCTCTCAAAGCTCAAGTACCAGCCACCCCCACCACTGTATTTTTTCAACAGGATTTCAACTCCCCAGATTTTCCCACCGTAGCTGCCCAAATGCAATCCTCAGCAACAGAAAAAGATGTGACTTACTGGTCACAACAAGGATTGACCAAAGACCATAATGGTCTCTGGACAAAAGGGAGGGTGATAGGCATCCCCACAGCCAGTGCTCCTCTTCTTCTGTCTTACCTCCATGGCCCTGGTCACATAGGTACAAAACCCCTTTTAAAACTTTATGAGGAACTATTCTGTACATCAGATTCCCATAAACAAGCAGAAACACTAACCCAGAGTTGCCTAACATGTGCCCAGAATAATGTACAAGGTAAGAGATATGGTCTAAATGGGGTATTACCTCCACCCTTAGGCCCACTCCAAGATCTTCAGGTGGACTTCACCCATATGCCCACCCAGAAGGGTAACCTCAAGTACCTACTGGTCATTTTGGACAAATGGTCAGGTTGGGTCGAGGCCATACCCACCACAGGGGAAACCGCAAAGATAGCTGCTAGAGGTATACTTAACCACTGGATCACTAGATTTGGGATCCCTCAGAGAATCTGGTCTGACCAAGGACCGGCCTTTACCTCCGCTGCTACACAAGAGTTGGCCAAAATACTGGGAATTCAATGGAAACTTCACATCCCCTACCACCCCCAGAGTGCAGGAATGGTAGAAAGGATGAACAGGAATATAAAAGATAAATTAAAAAAGGCAACCCAGGGTACCTTAAAGAACTGGATAGATTTCCTACCTACTGTCCTATTCCAGATCAGAACCACACCTCACTCAAAAACACTATTTACTTCCATTGGGCTCTCTGATCAGGGGGTGCAGATTGGTGTATGAGGGTTATCATAGTATAAGAGAAGAAACTTCTGACACCATACCCCGAGGGTCCCCCAGTCCCAAATCCCTACCAGAGATCTTATCGGCCTATGCTGACCCCTAACACACCCTCATTCCCAACTCCTCGCCCCCACATTCCCATGTCCTGGCCCGCCAATAACCAGAATCCTCAAAATTACCAATAGGGATGCCTTGAGCATGTTCCATCTCTCGTGTTGGTGTGTCATAATGTTTCTTGGAAACAACTACCCCAGGTAATATTACAAAATGTATGCTATTAGAACAGGCCAGGACATTCGCAGATGACTGGAATCCTTTTTCAGGTGTAGGAGGTTGGTTCGGAGGAGTTTGGTCTAACATTACAGGGTTCTTTAACCACTTGCTTACCGGGCACTTAAACCCCCCTCCTATCCAGACCAATTTTCAGCTTTCGGCGCTGATGCACTTTGAATGACAATTGCGTGGTCATACAACACTGTACCCAAATGAAATTTTTATCATTTTTTCACCACAAATAGAGCTTTCTTTTGGTGGTATTTGATCACCTCTGCGGTTTTTACTTTTTATTAAAAAAATGTAAAAAACTTAATTTTTTTTAAAAAAAAAGTTTATTTTTTTATATTTTGTTTTAAAAAATTTTAAACGGGTAATTTTTCTCCTTCATTGATGTACGCTGATAAGGCGGCGGTGATGGGCACTGATAGGCGGCAGTGATGGGCACTGATGGGTGGCAGTGATGGGCACTGATGGGTGGCAGTGATGGGCAGCACTGGCAGGTGGCACTGATTGGCACTACAGGTGGGCATTGATAGGTGGTACTTGTGGGCACTGATAGGTGGTACTTGTGGGCACTGTTAGGTGGCACTGTGGGCACTGTTAGGTGGCACTGTGGGCACTATTAGGTGGCACTGTGGGCACTATTAGGTGGCACTTTTATTGGGCACTGATGAGGCAGATGTGCCTCTTCCACTTGGGGACCGATGTCCCTCACATCCGATCCGGTGATCGGCTTTTTTTTCTACTCGCGCTGTCAGCGTGAGTAAAAAAAAAAAACCGATTACCGATCTTTTGTTTACATCATGTGATCAGCTGTCATTGGCTGACAGCTGATCACATGGTAAGGGGCCGGGACCGGCCCATTACACAGATCGGTGATCAGCCGAGTCTCAGTGACTCGGTGATCACAACGCGCCCGGCGCACGCCCTGTAGGGCGCGCACAGGGGAGGACGTCATATGACGTCCTCCCGGGAATGTAGGTCCGCGCTGTAGCCGTCATTCGGCTATAGCGCGGATGCCAAGCGGTTAAAAAGGTAGGCATAGTGTTACTCTTGGTAATAGCTCTATTTTTTGCCATATACCTAGTTGTTAAGCTGGTATTCTGTATCCTGGGTAAAACAGGGAAACTGAAGATATCAAAGGAGCCAACCCCGGACCCTAACCTGCTCCTTTCATTGCTTCCCCCAAAAGAGAGATGGTGGTATGACAATGCCATGTGACTTGATCAATGACGTCTAGATAGACGACATGATCAAAGGGAGGTTTATAAGGGTAAATTGCCTTTGATCTATAATTGCTTTATAAGGATAACATGCTTTTGATTGACAATGATTGATAATTGCCTTTTTGATTTACAAGTAGATATATAAAAGCCTGTACTTCTTTAAATGAACTTATAATTCTTGTGATGTTTTAGCTAAACAATAAGTTCTGCTTTTTAGTTTAAGATAAGTCAGAAGCTAATAATATAAATTTAGATGTTAGTTTGAGTTAAGTTCCTTTTTTTCCCATACATTTGTTTCAGCCACAGACGCTTGACATTTGAATTATTAGAATGTGGTTATACGCTTCTGCTTTAAGTGACGCACAAGCTTAGTCTACACAGGATGAGAACCAAGGAAGTATGCTAAAGACAGCTATGTGGTAACACACAAAGAGAAGTCAGAAAAGTTATGTTATGATGCTATGATGTATAACTTTAACTTGTATTTTGATTGGTCCACCTACGAGTGGAAATACGTGACTGCTACTTGATTGGTCCACCTACGAGTGGAATACGTGACATCTACTCCATATATTCAATCTCCGCCCGCATTAAAGTTGTATTCATGATTCACGTACTATCTGTGTATGTGTCTTGTTTACCTCACCGGTGAAGGGGTCGATATCCACACACCCAGTGTCCGAACCTAGGCTAAGAGGTCCTAAAGAACCGAACCTTACATCCACCATCTCCAACATCTCCCCAAAGGACATATTTGAGGCCTTAAATCGTCTCTTCCGGGATCGGGACGTTTCAGGCTCCGGCCTTTCCTCCTCCTCGTTGGTGTAATTATCAGACACCTGCTGTGTCTCCGCCATGTGCTCTTCCCCCACTGCGACGAACGAGAAGGGGCGGGGAATAGACTAGAAAGAACGTCAGGGGTGGGCGCAGATTCACGCATGCGCAGTGTCTATAAAGCGTAACACGTGTGCGTAGTACATATGATCTGTGAGTGGAGGAAGGAGTAACGGAGGCGCCGATCATGATAACGATGGTAAGATTTAACATTGGGCCTATACTGCTTCTTTATTGAGGCCTGTATTTGCACAAGTTTAGAAGACTTTAGGCTGACATTAGGGTTTGTCTTGTGTTGTGTCTTGCAGTTAAAATGGATATCTTGAAGGATCATGACTTTATGCCAAGCTTCATAGATATGTTCAGGGAGCTGCCCTGTCTGTGGCAGATAAACCACCCTGAATATAAGAACCAAACAAAGAGGAAGGCAGCGCTGGATTATTTGCTGCAATTTGTGAAGCCAGTGATCCCCACGGCAGACATCACCTATTTGAAGAACCTAATTGGTGGCCTGAGGAGCACTTATCTAAGGGAGCACAAGAAGGTCCAGGATTCCCAGAGATCAGGAGCTGCAGATGACATTTATGTCCCCAGACTGTGGTACTATGACAGGCTGCATTTTCTGGCAGGTCAGACTGAACCCAGGCCAGCACTCTCCAGTCTTCCTTCCACGCTTCCTTCCCCCCCCCCTAGCTGAGGCTTCTGACGCCCAACCTGGGCCTTCCAGGCAGCAACATGTGGAGGAGCCCAGCTTGAGCCAGGTATAGCATTCTTCTAAATATTTCTGGTTGTCCAATCAATGATGTTAAATAGATGTTAGTTTGGAGTACTAATTTATGATTGTGATTGATGAAGCAAAAACTAAAACCATGTCCCTTTTTCATGCACAGGGAAGTCTCAGCCAGGAGGTGGCCGGGCCAAGCAGGCTGCCCGATACCCAGGTCCCTACCCTCCACCTTCAAAGACAAAGTGGCAGGAAGAGGAGTAACCTGGAGGAGGCTGCAATAGGCCTATTTTGGAAGGCTACTGAGGCCCTCAGAACACCCCACAGTGTGGAGGAAGACTTTGCTGGCACAACTGCATGCAAAATGATGCAGATGGAGGAGGGCCAATGACTCCTATGTGAGTTTTTAATTTTGGAAGCTCTAAATGAGGGGTTGAGGGGCCAACTCACATGTGCAACCCACATTTGTCACCTCACCCATAGTCCTCCTCCTCCTCCAGGTCCTCCTCCTCCAGGTCCTACTCCTCTTCCTGCCACACCTCCAATACCAGAGCCACAGCCGGGAAGGAAGTGTGGAAGGAAGACCAGAGAGTGATGGCCCTGGGCTCAGTCTGGTCTGACAAAATATGCAGCCTCTTGTAGTACCACAGCCTGGGGACAATACATGTCATCTGCTGCTTTCAGGATCTCTGGGACTTCTGGACCACACTGCACTCCCTTAGATATGGACTCCTCAGGCCACCAATTTTGCTGTAAAATAATTGATGTGTGTCCTGGGGGTCAAAGGCTTCGCCAATTTATGATGTTTATCCAGCGTTGCCTCCCTCTTTGTTTGGTTCTGAGCCCTTAATAAAGGAATTTTTGGTTCAATTATACTTGCCTATGTGTGTTTTTCTTCAAAAAGGACAGTTTGTTTGTGAGGAGGCAGGTACATTTCAAAAATACAATGTGAAATTAACAAGGGACACCAACACCAAACAATCTCCTTGAGATTAAATAATACAAGATAATAATGGTGTTGTGGTAACTTGACGCACAAAACACACACAAAAATATTCTGGAGTAAAAAAAAAAAAAAAAAAAACATCAGCCTTGAAAAAAATACAAACCAAAAAAAAAAAAAAATCAGGCTTGAAAAAAATACCAACCAAAAAAAAATAAAAAAAACAAAAAAATCAGGCTTGAAAAATAAACAAACCAAAAAACCCAGATTTTTGGTCAGATGTGACAAATCAAAATATATTGAGGGAATCACGAGAAATAATAAAGAAAGAAGTTTGTGGTAAGTCTGTGTGAATATGAGCAGCAAAACTACTTTATTCTTCTAGCATTATAAAGAAGAAGAGAGTGCGCTGTATTAAACAATTTTAAACATTGCAGCCTAACGAAAGTGCTTTATCCATTCCGAACGCTAATTTTACCAGACCGAGCTGTTCCGTCTCGGAATTTCTTCTGAGCATACGTGGCACTTTGTGCATTGGAATTGTCCACACACGGTCGGAATTGACACGATCGGATTTTGTTGTCGGAAAATTTTATAGCCTGCTCTCAAACTTTGTGTGTCAAAAAATCCGATGGAAAATGTCCGATGGAGCCCACACACGGTCGGAATTTCCGACAACAAGCTCCGATTGCACATTTTCCGTCGGAAAATCCGACCGTGTGTACAGGGCATTAGTGTTTTTTTCAGTTAGAATCATGCATTTGTAGCCCCAGAGATTTTAAAATGAAATCTAAAAATGCATGGTACAAACATTTTAGCACGTTTTTCTGTGTATTTTTGCCCCAAACAACTGGTCTCCTTCTCCTAGGCAGGGCAGCCATCAGAAATTGTGGGGCCCCTTACGTAAATTTAGCCTGGGCCCCCCCCCCGTGCCTGACCACCATCATTCCCCAGGGCCCGCCCACTAGCCGTCCCACCGAATCCGCCCACTAGCCACCCCACCAAGTCCTTCAGTGCCTCAGCCCACCTCACACCTATACACTCTCAGCCCCCATCCTCACACCTGTACGCTCTAAGCCCCCCTCACACCTGTATGCTCTCAGCCCCCCTCACACCTGTACACTCTCAGCCCCCCTCACACCTGTACGCTCTCAGCCCCCCCACACCTGTACGCTCTCAGCCCCCCTCACACCTGTACGCTCTCAGCCCCCCTCACACCTGTAAGCTCTCAGCCCCCCCACACCTGTATGCTCTCAGCCCCCCCTCACATCTGTATGCTCTCAGCCCCCTCTCACACCTGTACGCTCTCAGCCCCCCTCGCACCTGTACACTCTCAGCCCCCCTCACATCTGTATGCTCTCAGCCCCCTCTCACACCTGTACGCTCTCAGCCCCCCTCACACCTGTACGCTCTCAGCCTCCCCTCACACCTGTAAGCTCTCAGCCTCCCCCCTCACACCTGTAAGCTCTCAGCCCCCCCTCACACCTGTACACTCTCAGCCCCCACCACACCTGTACACTCTCAGCCCCCCTCACATCTGTATGCTCTCTGCCCCCCCTCACATCTGTACGCTCTCAGCCCCCTCTCACACCTGTACACTCTCAGCCCTCTCTCACACCTGTATGCTCTCAGCCCCCTCACACCTGTATGCTCTCAGCCCCCCTCACACCTGTATGCTCTCTGCCCCCCCTCACATCTGTATACTCTCAGCCCCCCCTCACATCTGTACGCTCTCAGCCCCCTCTCACACCTGTACGCTCTCAGCCCCCCTCGCACCTGTACACTCTCAGCCCCCCTCACATCTGTATGCTCTCAGCCCCCTCTCACACCTGTACGCTCTCAGCCCCCCTCACACCTGTACGCTCTCAGCCTCCCCTCACACCTGTAAGCTCTCAGCCTCCCCCCTCACACCTGTAAGCTCTCAGCCCCCCCTCACACCTGTACACTCTCAGCCCCCACCACACCTGTACACTCTCAGCCCCCCTCACATCTGTATGCTCTCTGCCCCCCCTCACATCTGTACGCTCTCAGCCCCCTCTCACACCTGTACACTCTCAGCCCTCTCTCACACCTGTATGCTCTCAGCCCCCTCACACCTGTATGCTCTCAGCCCCCCTCACACCTGTAAGCTCTCAGCCTCCTCCCTCACACCTGTACACTCTCAGATGTGTATATATGACACACGTACACACTAAGACATGTACACACACGCAGACATGTACACACGCACAGCCACACCCCTCCCCCCTTCACTTGTACAACAGCCCTTAGTTGTAAGGTGGTCTTCCTAGTCCCAGCTGTTTCCACATGTGGCTGAGACACAGATAGGAGCTGCAGTCCAGGATTAAGTACAGACAGCACACACGAAGAGTGCACATGCAAGAAGTTGCCAGAGGTGGCAGCAAAGAGCCCGATGTGAATGAATGAATGAATGAATGAAAGACTTGTATAGAACGGGTTATACCCCAATGTTGGTTAGCCAACACCCCCCCTACTTTTGCACAATTTTTGTCAGTTATTACAGATATTCGCAGGAGGGAACGTATCACAGCCATAATTGATGACTCCCTTCCCAGATTTGAGGCTATATGGGGACACTGGGACTCCTCTGAATACAACATAGAGAATCCCCAGGTAGTCCAATGAGGTATAAAGACAGATTCCTATATTGTATGAGTGAAGCAGGGCCACTGACATGACATTGCTTTATTTCACTAACTGACCCTCTTATTTCTACCATGATGTGTATGTATTGTCTGAAAATCATTTGACACCTAATGTTATCTCTTCTTGATATATAATAAGCTACAAAAAATGTTTTACCTCATTGAGAATATGCTGCTATCAATGATTTTTCTATGAGAATGAATACTCTGTTTCTGTATACTTGAATATACTTAATAAATAAACAATTTAAAAAAAAAAGAAAGACTTGTATAGCAATGCAAATGCAAACTGTATCGCCTCAAGGTGCTTATCCGTCCTGTGTCGTCCAGCTCCTTAGAAGAGGTAGGTCTTAAGTTTTTTCTGAAGGCCTGATGGTTTTCTTCCAAGCGGATGTTAGTTGGTAGAGCGTTCCATAGCCATGGTCCTTGGACTGCGAATCTTCGGTCTCTTCGGTCGATTTGTAGCAGGCTTTGGGAATGAAGAGTAAGTTTTGGTTCGTTGATCGAAGATTGTGATTAGGTGTGTAGTGTTTTATTTTCTCGCATAAGTATTGAGGAGCGTTTACTTGTATGCATTTGTGGGTGAGGCAGAGGGTCTTGAATGTGATCCGATTCTTTACGGTTAGCCAATGTAGGCTCCTCAGGGACGGAGAGATGGATTCCCAGGGTTTTTTTCCTGTTACCAGTCTTGCTGCCCTATTTTGGATGAGTTGTAGGCATGTAATCTGATATTTAGGTAGTCCTATGTAGAAGGAGTTCACGTAGTCGAGTCGGGAATTGATGATTGCACCAAATACTGCTGCTTGGTCTTCTTCAGGAATGAAAGGGATGAGTCTATGTAGCAGGCGGAGAAGATGGTGAGATCCGCTGACTACTGTGAGCTCACTGACACAGAGCAACAGCAGCTGCCGACAGTCACTCATACAGAAGCAGCTACAGAGCTCCCCTGCACCCACACCTGACAGATGGCTGGGCCCTTTGAGACGCTCGGGCCCCTTACAAGTGTATGGGCTGTACCCCCCTGTTGTGAGTTTAGATACAGGACAGTTGTGAGTGACTTCTTACAATTGACTGCACTATATTCAAGTTGTCAGAGGGTTTGTAATAGTATCTGTAGCACCCTGATGTTTAGGCAGGGTTGCTCTTAAATTTATCTGCCAAGTGATAGTTGTCTTGGCCAATTGCTAGGAGGTCAATTGATTTCACCCTAATTCTGGAATTGCTGCACTTCTTTCTTCTGTCTCTGGGTGGGCGGGTATCTGGTGACCTTAGATAAGACAAGGGCATGGCAAGGACAGATTAGGAATGAATGGGGTGTTTCAGCCAATGGGCAGGGATTTTCTTGGGTCCCTTGGCCTGCTGGGAGGGCCTATTTATTTGGGTGGAGTCAGGTGATAAGAGTTCTGTGCCACCTGGATGGCTGTCTGGGTGGACGTGTGTCGTGTTGTCCCAGGCTGCTAGGCATGAGACCTGAGGCCTATCCTGGAGACATCTGGCTGCTAGGGCCTATCCAGAGAGCAGCGTAGGGTTGGGATTGTGGCTTGCAGTCCAACCAGAAGTATGGGTTCTGCCAGCCGGAGAACCTGTCGTGGTCAGAGGTAGAGGGGAAGCTATCGCCACTAAAGGACCATCCACCTTGTTACCAGGGACCACTGTGAGTAGCTGAAGCAAGTACCTGAGCAGCATTTTCACCAACCGGGGATGGGGAAGAATTGAGAAACTTCAGCAGATGTCAAGCCATGAACCCTGCCAGTGGAGGTGACGCTTGCGGAGCATTATTGTGTGTCAAGCCAGGGACCGAGCAGGGACGTGGGGGTGACGCTTGAGGAAGAAACTCAGTGAGAAGATTGGAAGAGCTCAGGAGATCCAGTGGCAGTGGATCAACGGGTCTAAATGATAGACTGGGAGCTCAGTTGAGTGAAGATCTAAAAAGGAGATTGTGGAGGAAGTGAAAGAATTCATTACAATTTTTGGAGGAAACTGTTCAAGATTGTTGCCATAAGAGACAGCGTTTCTACACATGCAGACATGGTGTCCGGCTGGGTGCCTTTCCCTGCATGGCTGTCTACCTATAGAAGTCTTGGAGTCTGCTAATTAACATTGCAATTACTAAAGGGTGTCCTGGCTCCAACCCTCTCTCCCGCAGTTCTGTTTAAGAGAAAATAAATCTCTTTGCATTCAAGAAGTGACTGGCGCCCATTAATCTACCTTGCATTACACCATGTCTCGTAACCCACTCTACACAGAAGGATGTCGGCTGTCCCTAACTCTGGTGGTCACCATTTGGCCTGGAGAGGCTCAGACTTGGCTACATATCCTTTGTATAAGGTACTGGGGGTAAAGGAGCATTGACATTTTGATGTTTGACTGACAGAGTAAGCAGACAAGTTTCCTATAGTACACAGGTAGAGATCCACATCCTTCAACTGCATCTGCTGTTAGCATTTCCCAGTCACTGCCAATCCAAAATCATTAAATGTTTGCCATCTTAAAAACAGCGTGGCCAGACAACAATGGAGAGGGGGATGCCCTGTCAACTGCACTAACTTAGCAGCAAGACCACATAGAAAAATTGGACAAAGTGCTACATGCAATTTGTACCCTGGTGGACAGGAGGGTCTGTTGAAAAATATGATGAAACTTCTTCTTGGAAACAAACCCTCAATGACTGCTCTAGCTACATGTACTGTGAAGTAATTCATTCTTAAAAGATTATAACAGAGCGCATGCGCGGGATCCTGGAGGCAGACGTGTTCTAAACGGGCTCCGCACGCTCCGACCCTACACAGCGATAAACAGCGCAGGCAGTGGGGACAACGTGCCGATAACAACAAGGCGAGCATCCCGGGACGGTAATGAACCGAAGGACGCAAGGCCAACCTAAAAAGGGGACAGAACAAACAGCCTAAATTGACTGGAGGAGCGGGGCCCTCCCCCAGACACAGGCCGCAATCCAAGATGGAGCCGGGACGTCCAGACACACGAGGCAGCACAGCTTCAAGGGCGGACAAAACCCTGCAGATGGAGGACAAGCAGAGCTATCTTGACCATACCAAGGATCCGTTCTCCTCACAATCATCTGGAGACATGGAAGATGACCAGCAGGATGAGTCCTTATCACAGCCCCTATTCCCGGACACATACAAAGCCATGCGAGAGCCTGGCGACTCCCCTGTACCCTCCATGGACAGAAACATGGCTGAACTGACAGAGGCCATGTTCAGTCAGCCCAGCCCTGACATCCCTGAGCCTCAGCAGGCACACTACTCAGGAGATGCGGTATTACTCGCACGCTTCTCCACTATGCTACAGCAAGAGCTTTCCAAAGCATGTAACATAATCACCACTGAGCTCACAAAAGATATTCACAGCATAGGAGAGAGATTTGAGCTTATTGAAACTAAGGTGGACAGCACGATCAAAAGGGTCAAACAAAATTCCAATATGATTACTGACCTCCAGGACAGGCTAGAGGAGGCCTATACTAAAATCGAGGACTTAGAAAATCGCTCTCGCAGGTATAACGTGCACATACGTGGCCTCCCTGAAACACACTCTGACTTAGAGGGTGCCATGAGAGAGCTAATGAAAGAACTGATTCCTGACATTGATTCACACCAAATGGAGATCGACCGAATCCACCGGGCCCTAACAGTCCCAAGGACAGATGGCCTGCCACGTGACATCATAGTCAAACCGCACTATTACCACATAAAGGAGAAGTTGATGTTTGCAGCCCACAACAAACAGGACTTGTCATTATATGGAGCACCTATCCAACTCTTCACCGATCTAGCCCCATCCACGGTGCAAAAACGTAGAAACCTGAAGCCCTTGCTACAACAGCTAGTCAACAAACAGATAAAATATCAATGGGCATTCCCCTTCAAGTTGTCTTTCACATACAAAGGAAGATCCCACTCCTTTTCAACATTTCAAGATGGTGAAGACCTGCTGCTAGACTTGGGAATCATCACACGGAACTCTCCAGCCCCAAGACCAAAAACACTCACAGGCCAGAAGCTCCATTCGGGAGACCTGAACACACAAGTCGCTACTTTCCTCGTATGGGGAACACTAAAGTCCCGCCATGATGGACAGGTCCAAGTCCATAAATGACTGTGGCTATCACACGGTCACCCCGGTTGCACAAATACAGTGCAGTTCTTTGTTATTCAGAACAATTATCTGATCTTTTGCTGTTGGTTACAATCAGTCACTAACTGATATTTTATTTTTACAATTTATCTTCTTTTTCTTTTCATTTAGTGTGGCGCTGTATCGGCCCCCTCAACTCGGGGGATAATTAAGTCCCCCTGGGCCGGAGGCTCCAGGGAGGGTGTAACCAAAGGGGAACCCGCCTGTCCTGGGGTCGCGGCCCTAGAGGGAGAGGGGTTGGTGCAGACCAACTACACAGTGTTAAATGACTACATAACTATATTAGTTTAAGTTCAACCCTGATTGACCTGCATTGAAGTTTTAGTTCCTTGGGTCGGGGCGGCAATACATGCCACACACCTGCAAGACTACTTATCCTCAGAGGAGGATGGTACCATTGCCCACACAGGTCTGGACATTACATCCGGTAGGGGTTATTCCCCACAATGTTGCTAACTCTCTCAGGTATATTAAGTATGCACATTTAGGCCTACGGCCTACAAATTTTTCTTTGTTTACTCTTTCGTTTCTTATTCTTTTCTCCCCCCCCACTTCCTTTACTACCAAGCTCTGGCTTCATGCCCCACTCATGCAATCTGGTCCTGGAAGGCACAGAAGCGGACGATATTTGCCCTAGCAGTCTCATCCATGTCTCCGGTGACAAAAGGTAAGAGTGCTCTGCCCTACCACGATGGCTAAAACATACTCCACTGACTACTCGGTAATTACCCATAATGTACACAGTTTCAACTCCCCAACCAAAAGAACTAAGGCTTTCCAATTTTACCACAAACAAAAAGCTGATGTCCTCCTGCTTCAAGAAACCCACTTTTCTAAAACTTTGGCCCCTTGATATCTGAATATTAAATACCAACAGTTTTACTCAGCAAGTGGTCCTGACAAAAAGGGTGGAGTGGCGGTTAGCTTTTCAAGGCGGACCCCCTGTTCGCCCATCACGATAGTGGAGCATAAAGGAGGCCGATATGTTATGGCAGTGGGACGTCTCCATGATCAGGTAGTCTCTTTTATATCATACTATGCCCCGAACACGGGACAGACAGAGTTCTTTAGCAAAATGTTCAAGATACTGATGCCCAAGGTATAAGGTCAGGTAATCATGGGGGAGACAGTAATATCCCGCTAGATAGGATCATGGATAAATCAGACCCTACCAAACCGATTCTTAAACAGCCACCAACTGGGAGCAGTAAGGTAGCACGCCTATTCCACCTCTACGATCTGATAGATGCATGGTGGAGAGTAACCCCACTTCCAGGGACTATACGCATTATTCACAGGTACATCACACATATTCCAGGATAGATCATCTATTATTATTATTATACAGGATTTATATAGCGCCGACAGTTTATGCAGCGCTTATTATTATTAGTGCGTACCTCCATACTCCTGTATCTAACGTTGGTTAAAATACTGTCCACTCCATGGTCTGATCTGTAACCCAATCAAACTTTCCACAACAGGACTGTGGACAAAATCTACCCCCTCTCCATGGCGACTTAATGCAAGCTTACTAAACGACCCTATACTATACACCGAAATTGAGAAAGAAATACGGGGATACTTTAGAACTAACAAGTCGTCGGACACATCTCCCGCAATCAATTGGGTGGCCCATAAGGCTATGATACGGGGTAAATTGATTCAATTAGCAGCCAGAGCGAAATGGTCCCCAGAACAAACCATCAAACAATTAGAAGCAAACCTAGACTTGTTAATGGAGGAACAGCATAGAATCCCTCAGATAGACATTAGACACAAAATAAACGAAGTAAGACTGGCACTCAATCTAAGTCTGACCACTCAATCGGAGAAACATATTAGCTGGTCTAAGCATAAGTATTACATGATGGGAGACAAACCGACCACAATGTTAGCCAGGAAGCTAGTACCCCGACCATACACACCTACTTTACCTAAATTGTGACTACCCACTGGACACCCCACCCAAAACTCTGAACTAATTCTCAAGGAATTCCATAAATTCTACACCAGACTGTACAGCCCACCGACTAAGACGAAAAAGTTATTCCGCGATATACAACTGCCCAAATTAACACAAGCTCACATGGAATTGATGGATAAAGATTTTACGGAATTAGAAATTAAGATGGCCAGCAAACCCATCTACCCCTCTAAGGCCCCAGGACCGGATGGCTTTTCCAGGCCCCTACTATAGAAAGTACCAAGAAATGCTTGCTCTCCACTTACGTTCTTACTTTAATGACCTAGGCAGGGATGGTCTGATATCTCAGGGCTAAAAATCAACCATAGCAAATCCAGAGCATTGAATCTCTCATTGCAGAATTCCACCCAGAAAATGTTAGAACAATCCTACCAATTTCAATGAGAGCCAGAGGCTCTTCCATACCTTGGTATACATCTGACCTCATCAATTCAAACGCTATACAAAAGAAATTACCCTTCCCTGTTCAAGCAATTGACTGAAGACCTAGCCAGATGGCAGATAGACTTCACTCAATAAAAATGAATGTGTTACCAAGAGTATTATATCTATTTTGCACTATACCTGTGACACTGGTTCGAAAAGACCTTCAAACACTTCAAAATAAAATCCTCCAGTTCATCTGGGGAGACAAGAGACCTAGGGTGAACAAAAGTACAATGTACACTCCAAAACAGAAAGGGGGCCTGGGCCTGCCTGATTTACAGAAATACTTCTACGCCGCCCAGCTGGCCCAACTCTCTAGGTTTCACTCACAACAACCCCATGCAATATGGATGAATATGGAAACTTATTCCTGTCATCCGGAACCAATCTCTCACATCATGTGGCTCTCAATGAAAGAGAGACCGATTATACTATGTCCTACTCTCTCCTTCTTGTTAGAAATTTGGGATAGACTTACAAGGACTTAGAAATTTAAGTCAACCCATATTCCATTAGCACCTTTACTGAAAAATAGAGTTAACCCCGGGCCTCAATCCTCACACATTTGAATGGTGGACCAACAAGGGCCTAATATGAATAGCCAAGCTTTGCGACCACAAAGGTATGCTATCCGAACGATCTTTAATAGATAAATATGGAATGCCACCCGCAGAACGGTATAGATATACCCAAATACACCACTATGTACAAACAGTAGATCGTAAGGGAGATCTATTGACATTGACTCCCATGGAACATTTATGTAGACAATACGATAAAATCAGAGGTCACATATCTGCAATATATACAATAATGATGTATGTCTCGATGAAACTGAACTACATGATCCAATGGGAACAAGATTTTCAGGAAACCCTCGACCTTGAGATATGGTGCGCAATATCGGAGACAGCTTCTCGTTCATTAATACCTCTATTATAGAGGCTAACTACAAGGTCTTACTAAGGTGGTATATGGTACCAGCTAGACTGGCCACTTTTATACCTGGTGCCACGTCTAAATGTTTCAGGGGATGTGGTCAAGTAGGATCCACCTATCACATATGGTGGACATGCCCCAAGGTCATGAGATTTTGGATCAGAGTCTACAATTTTATTTATACCCTTACCCAGATGAACCTGACAAAATCAGCAAAACATGCACTCCTGGGAGGCAGGATAGCGGAAGCCTCCAGATCCCAAAGACGACTTCTTATGGGGCGTACACACGGGCGGACTTTCTGACCGGACTGGTCTGACGGACTTTCCGACGGACTTTTGACAGACTTCTGACTGACTTTTTTAACGAACGGACTTGCCTACACACGACCAGACTTTCCGGCAGACTATGTCCGCCGGTCTTCCCGACGGAGTTACGACGGACTTTCCGAATTAACGGACTTGCCCACACACGAACAAGTCCGTTCATTTTGAACGTGACTCGGGTACGACGGGACTAGAAAAGGAAGTCTATCTCGCCGCTTTTATCGGCGAGACTGACACCTTGCGAGCCCCGTCGCGGGGCATACCAGGCCCTTAGGTCTGGTATAGATTTTAAGGGGAACCCCCTACGCCGAAAAAACGGCGTGGGGTCCCCCCAAAATCCATACCAGACCCTTAACCGAGCACGCAGCCCGGCCGGTCAGGAAAGGGGGTGGGGACGAGCGAGCGCCCCCCCTTCTGAACTGTACCAGGCCGCATGCCCTCAACATGGGGGGTGGGTGCTTTGGGGGAGGGGGCACCCTGCGGCCCCCCCACCCCAAAGCACCTTGTCCCCATGTTGATGAGGACAAGGGCCTCTTCCCGACAACCCTGGCCGTTGGTTGTCGGGGTCTGCGAGCGGGGGGATTATCGGAATCCGGGAGCCCCTTTTAATAAGGGGGCCCCCAGATCCCGGCCCTCCACCCTATGTGAATGAGTATGGGGTACATCGTACCCTTACCCATTCACCTAGGAAAAAAGTGTCAATAAAAAAAAAAAAAAAACACACTACACAGGTTTTTAAAATAATTTATTAGACAGCTCCGGGGGTCTTCTTCCGACTTCGGGGGTCTTCTTCTGACTTCGCCGCTCTCTCCGGCCTCTTCTCCCAGTGTCCGGTTATTCTCCCGCTCTCCGGCCTCTTCTGGTGTTCGACCTTTTCTCCCATTGTCCGGTTCTTCTGCCAGCTCCTTCGCTAGCTTCTGCCACTCTTTTCCTAGCGGTGGCCCGGACTTCTGCGTCGTCTTCTTCCCTCTTCTCATCTTCCGATGTTGACACGACACTCTCTTCTGCTGTAATGCTGTGTGAGCACTCCGCAATGACTTATATAGGCGGTGACCCCGCCCCCTTATGACGTCACAGTCCCGGGGGCATGTAGGGACTGTGACATCATAAGGGGGCATGGTCATCGGGTGATGTTGACCACGTCCCATGACTGTGACGTCATAAGGGGGCGGGGTCACCACCTATATAAGTCATTGCGGAGCGCTCACACAGAATTACAGCGGGAGAGAGCATCGTGTCAACATCGGAAGAAGAAAAGAGGGAAGAAAACGACGCAGAAGTCTGGGCCACTGCTAGCAAAAGAGTGGCAGAAGATAGTGGAGGAGCTGACAGAAGAACTGGACACCAGAAGAAGAGGTCGAACACCGGGAGAAAAGACCGGAGAGCGGGAGAAGAACCAGACACCGGGAGAAGAGGCCGGAGAGAGAGGCGAAGTCGGAAGAAGACCCCCAAAGTCGGAAGAAGACCCCTGGAGCTGTCTAATAAATTACTTTAAAAACCTGTGTAGTGTGTTTTTTTATTGACACTTTTTTCCTAGGTGAATGGGTAGGGGTACCCCCTACTCATTCACATAGGGTGGGGGGCCGGGATCTGGGGGCCCTCTTATTAAAAGGGGCTCCCGGATTGTGATAGGCCCCCCGCCCGCAGACCCCGACAACCAACAGCCAGGGTTGTCGGGAAGAGGCCCTTGTCCTCATCAACATAGGGACAAGGTGCTTTGGGGTGGGGGGGCCGCAGGGTGCTGCCCTCCCCCAAAGCACCCACCCCCCATGTTGAGGGCATGTGGCCTGGTATGGTTCAGGAGGGGGGTTCTCGCTCATCCCCACCCCCTTTCCTGACCAGCCGGGCTGCATGCTTGGATAGGGGTCTGGTATGGATTTTGGGGGGACCCCACGCCGTTTTATCGGCATAGGCGGTTCCCCTTAAAATCTATACCAGACCTAAGGGACATCGTCACCTCCCCCTCGCGCTCGCCGCAATAGGAAAGTCACCGGAAGTCCGATGCAGCCCACACATGGTCAGATCGTCCGCCGGCTTCGGTCTGTCGGACCAGTCCAGCCGAAAAGTCAGCTCGTGTGTACGCTGCATTACATTTGTATTTATCTCAGCTAAAATAACTATAGCTAGAAATTGGAGGTCCGCAGCCCTACCATTCGACCAGCTTAAACACAAAATGTCATGGCTTATGCTGAATGAAAGGTTAACAGCAATAGTACAAGATAAGATGAAACTGTTTCACAAAATATGGGATCCATGGATTAACTATTTGACAAACGATCCTAGGACACTTACAAACTAGATCTACTCTTGAGAAATGGGTCTCTGGGCGCGGAGCCACAGCTCCCCTCCCCTTTAACTTTCCCTTTTCTGCCTTCTATCCGGCACTTTTTCTCCACTTGTTTTACCCCCCCCCTTTTAATAATTCTTAATTACTAGGTCTCCATTTTTGATTTATTTGTTACGTTCCTGTTCTCACTCACCCTTGGCAGACCATTGTCTACTTGGGCTATGAAGGGAGACACCCGCTGGACTGGACGAACCAAGCTCCCCCAATAGTCAGATGAGGAGCTGATTGGTCCCAGCTGGGGGAACATAAGTTAGGGACCAGGATTGGAAATATGCTATGGGCCATAGATGCAGAGGTATTATATACAGTCTAAGATTTTTGAGGTGAGAAAGGTGTATAAACCACACTTATCTAAGCAAGTAAATAATAGCTAACATCAGGAGGTGATAATGGTCCATATATGCAACAAGAAGAGGATTACTCAAGTATACTAGAATACTTAATGTATAGCTCCCTGAACAAGTTGTATTTTGCATAATGTAAAGTCGAGACCTTTGTTCTTTGTATTGTAAAACTTTAATAAAAATAATTGAAACATAAAAGATTATAACAGATATCTGGTTTTAGCCAGATTTCAATGGCTTACAGCATCTGCTGTTTGTTTACTTTACAGGATTGGCAGACTGCCAAGTCTCTGTTGCCATATAAATAAAGGTTAGGGAGCTGAAATTTCAGTGCTTTGTGTGTGAAATTTGAAGATTAATTTCTCCACAATGCCTACAACTACAGTGATCAATTAAGGGTTTGTTTTAAATTACTTGTATTGCTTCTGATATGTTAATATGTTAATTTGCATACTCTGGTGCACTTTAGCTAGTCTGAAGAAAAATCTTGCTTGTTTTACTATAGTCACTTTTTTACATTTTTTATGTGCTCCACTGATTAATGTTAAATCTCGCATAGTATGTGTTGAGGAGCTGCCTTTCATATGAAGGGGACAGTTCTCTTGCTGATATGCAGGCACAGTTACTCAAAGTCAATCCAAAAACCAGTAACAAGCGATGTCACCTGATAGTCCTTTGAGCCCAAAGCAATGGAGTTTCTAGGAACAAACCAAGTTTTGGATCATGTGTCTGGTTTTCAGTCCGCCAGAAAACCAGACACACTATTCAGACCAGACTGTGGCTCCCTAATATAGCCGGAGAAAGGATTGGGTGTTCTTCTCCCAGCCTGCAGAGGGTAATAGAGAGCCGACACAGCTCAGTCTCAACACAGCACTGCCGGAGAATGAAGACAGTCTGGAGACTGGAGAGAGGAAGGAGGAGCTGCCTTGTTTGCAGTTTGTTGAGTTCAGGGGGAAAGGGGAGGAACTCTTGTGCGTGGAGGGACACCCGATGTAATAAAGGACTGTGATGTTAGGGGGGACTCTGATGGGAGCACCTGATGTTAGGGGGACTCTGAGGGGACACCAGATTAAGGTTGACTATGATGGGGTACCTAATGTAAAGATAAACTCTAATGGAGGCAACTGATGTAAGAGGAACTCTGATCGAGGCACCTGATGTAAGGGGAACTCTAATGGAGGCCCCTGATGTAAGGGGGACTCTGATGGGGGCACCTGATGTAAGGGGGACTCTGATGGGGGCACCAGATTAAGGGGGACTCTGGTGGCAGCACCAGATTAAGGGCGACTCTGGTGGAAGCACCAGATTAAAGGGGGCTCTGATGGGGGCACAAACTTAAGGGGGGACTCTGATGGGGATACCTTATGTAAGGAGGATTCTGATGGGGACACCTGATGGAAGGGGGACTTTGATGGGGACACCTGATGTAAGGGAGACTCTGATGGGGACACCTGATGTAAGGGGGACTTTGATGGGGACACTTGATGTAAGGGGGACTTTGATGGGGACACCTGATGTAAGGGGGAATCTGATGGAGACACCTGATGTAAGGGGGACTTTGATGGGAACACCTAATGTAAGGGGGAATCTGATGGGGACACCTGATGTAAGGGGGACTTTGATGGGGACACGTGATGTAAGGGGGACTTTGATGGGGACACCTGATAAAAGGGGGAATCTGATGGAGACACCTGATGTAAGGGGGATTCTGATGGGGACACCTGGTGTAAGGGGGATTCTGATGGGATTACCTGATGTAAGGGGCACTCTGATGAGGACACATTATGTAAAGTGGTTTTATTTTCTGTTACTTGAAATATGGTGTGATTAGCCTACTTTTATGTTATATTCGAGAGAAATTCGGACCTCCTTAAATTTTAATTTATTACCTCTGCCTTAGGTGAACATTTTTGCCTTGCAGGAATGCATGAAAAATTGTGTGCATTCCTGCAACGCACAAAAACACACAGCACTTTTGCTGGTTTACAGTGGTGCCATTAAGTAATAATAGCACAACCACACACCTTGCTTATGTGCTCATGTGACAAAATACCATGCGTTTTAGTGCAGCACAATTTTTAAAAAAGGTTATACAGGTTTTACATCTATTTGTACTACATTTTGTTTTTTGTTTTTCATGAGCATTTGTTTTGTATGTTAAAAAATAAAATTGCCACATGCCGCTAAAGTGTTATGCCGCGTACACACGGTCGGACTTTTCGTCTACAAAAGTCCGACAGCCTGTCCGACATACTTCCGACGTACCTTCGGCGGACTTGCGGCAGACTTTCTTACGAACGGACTTGCCTACACACGACCACACAAAAGTACGACAGCCTAGTACGCGGTGACGTACACCAAGTCCGACGAGACTATAAAACGGAAGTTCAATAGCCCGTACGACACCCTTTGGGCTCCTTCTGCTAATCTCGTGTTTATCTCGTGTTAGTAGAAGTTTGGTGAGAGACGATTCGCGTTTTGAGACTCGTATTTTTCAGTTCGTTTTAACTGTTGTTCAGTCTGTGCTTGTGAGGTTTGTATCTGCTTTTCAGTGCGTTTGGTCAGTTGGCATTGAGAAATCTTTGTTTTATTGGCCGCTCGTTCCTGATTTTCAGGTCGTTCTTCACAGGCCTTGCTGTTCTTCAGTGCGTTCTGTTTAGTGCGTTCTGACCAGCCGACCGTTTTGAAGCCATGTTACCTGTACGTACTCGTCGTAGAGCTCGTGCATTGTATGTGCTTGGTGCTGTAGTTTATTCTTCAGCCCAAGACCAGTCCATGAACAGGGCGAGGAGGAGTTCATGGACCAAGAATTGGTTGCTTCAGCGTGACCAGTTCTGTCACATGCCTTTGCTCCGTGAGATCCGTGAGAATAATCCTGAGGATTTCAGGAACTTTCTCCGGATGACGGACCCCGTTTTTGACCGTTTGTTGGCTTTGCTGACCCCCTATATCAGCAGGCAGGATACCTGCATGAGGCAAGCCATCACTCCGGAGCAGAGGCTGGTCGCTACCTTGCGGTATTTGGCCACAGGGAGAAGCCTGCAGGACCTTTAGTTCTCGACAGGCATCTCCCCCCAGGCTCTGGGGATCATTATCCCAGAGACCTGTTCTGCCATCATACAGGTCCTGCAGAAGGACTATATTAAGGTAAGATATTTTTCTTTTATTAGCGTCACATGTTCTTTTATGTAATCTTTGATAATATAATGTATTTCTTGCTTCAAACACTACTTACCATCATTGCAATATAGTGTGAATGTCCCCTTTTTTATCCTCACACATGCTGGATTTTTTTCCTGTTATTTTCCTTCAATAACCTTCCCAGCATGAAGTGATGGGAACATATCCACCTAGTCTACTCATTTTGAATGTATTTTGTTTGAGTGTATTTAGTGTGCTTATAATTAGCAATTAGCTAGATTTCCCAACCCCCCCACCCACCCCCACCTAAACTCAGTCCAAATAGTGTGCTGCTAATTAGCAATTATCTAGATTTCCCAACCCCCCCACCCACCCCCACCTAAACTCACTCCAAATAGTGTGCTGCTAATGAGCAATTATCTAGATTTCACAACCCCCCCACCCCCACCCTCGTTAAAATTTGCTTGAATGTTCTGTGGTGTTGATTTGTCTAAAGCAAATATATGTTGCAGTTTGCAAAATGCATGTGCACTCTACAAGTGCATTTGTTCCAGTGCTTTAGTAAATGAGCAGAAGCTCTGCTGATTTCCATCATCAAATCATATGCAAGCCTCAAAGTGTTTTCATTAATTGCCCTTGCATGTGATTGTGTACTCCTTGCAACATGAATGCCTTTTTACATTACCTCATTTACTGTAAGCTGGTTAGCAACTGCACCTGCAGAGTGCGACAACTGCAGTCTTGTAGCCTTTTTAGTCCCTAAATTCCTGCGTGTCCTAAAAGTAATTTTTTTTGGGGATTTCACAACCCCCTAAAATGTAATCAATGTTCCATCAGAGGGGGTGAGCAATCTGATAAGTGTGCCTTTCCATATTAGTTATTCCAGAAGAATTAAATTATTGAATGTTATACTGATGCTGGGGAATAATGTTTTTAATTGTCTAATTTTCTTGCAATGTTAGCTTACAAATTAATTGATTTTGGTTTTCTTGTTTGATTCCCCAGTTTCCTTCAACGCCACAGGAATGGCAGACTGTGGCATCCCATTTTGACAGCCGTTGGGACTTTCCCAATTGTGGAGGGGCTATAGATGGGAAACATGTCCACATTGTGCCACCACCCCATTCGGGGTCATATTATTTTAATTATAAGGGGTTCCACAGTATTGTTTTAATGGCGGTGGTGTCGGCACACTATGATTTTTTATATGTGGACGTGGGGAAGAATGGCCAGATGTCGGATGGAGGAGTATTTGCCCAGACGGAGTTCTGCCAGCGTCTCCAGAGTGGTGGCCTGGGATTGCCACCTGATGAGGATAACGTGGAAGGACTCCCCTTTGTCTTCATTGCCGATGAAGCCTTCGCTCTCAGCAAGCACCTCATGAGGCCATTCCCCCAAAGAACCCTCACCCCGGAGAGGAGGGTTTTTAATTACCGGCTGGCCAGAGCTAGAAGAGTGGTTGAGAATGCGTTTGGAATTCTGGCCAGCCGGTTCCGCCTGTTTCAAACAGCCATTAATTTGGCGGAATACAAACTTAATTTTATCATTTTTTCGTGCTGCATTCTGCACAACTTTTTAAATAAGCATTCTCCCAATTATATAGGCACAGTTGGGCCTGAGGCCGGACAAATAGAAGCCAACCTTACAGGCCTGGATACTGTCCGTACTGGCTTGGCCCCCCAAAGTGCCCGTCAAGTTAGACAGCAATATGTTAATTATTTTATGGGTAGGGGGGCCATTGCAATGGGCCAGGATATATAATTTTTGACAATAAAAAAAATATTGATGAAATCTTGCTTTATATTTATTGCTTGCCTTTCTTTTGGGCTGTCTCCTAGGTTATGGTCGAGCAGTTGTAGTGCCAACTGTATTTTAATTTTAAATGTCTAAATAAGCTACATTGCCACTGTAAACCACTTTTTTACAATTATAACCAAAATGATACTGAGCCTTGAAATAACAAACCACACATTTATTTAATTCCTATAAGGAGATGTTTTTATCAATGGTTGTTATGCATTCAGTTCTGCATTTAGTATAAAATGTTCATAGACAAAAATATAATGATATCTTAATAATGTAGCAAAATATAATTATATTTAAATATTTCTACCTAATCCACAAAAAAATATTTTTGGCTTTTTGATTTTCGCAAACAGGCTTATTTTTTGTTTTTGGAAAATCAAGTTTTTTTTTTTTTTATTTTTTTTAAAAGCAATTGTTTTTTTAATGTTTTTTTTTTTTTTTTAATCAAGTTAGTTTTTTTTTCTTTTTTTTTTTAATAAAGTTTTTTTTTTTTTTTGGTTTTTTAAAATCAAGTTTTGTATTTTTTTTTTGGTTTTTGAAAATCAAGTTTGTTATTTTTTTTTGGTTTTTTAAAATCAAGTTTTTTTTTTTTTTTGGTTTTTTAAAATCAAGTTTTTTTTTTTTTTTTTTTTGGTTTTTGAAAATCAAGTTTGTTATTTTTTTTTGGTTTTTTAAAATCAAGTTTGTTATTTTTTTTTGGTTTTTTAAAATCAAGTTTTTTTTTTTTTTTTTTTTTAATAAAGTTTTTTTTTTTTTTTGGTTTTTTAAAATCAAGTTTTTTATTTTTTTTTGGTTTTTTAAAATCAAGTTTTTTTTTTTTTTTTTTAATAAAGTTTTTTTTTTTTTTTGGTTTTTTAAAATCAAGTTTTTTATTTTTTTTTGGTTTTTTAAAATCAAGTTTTTTTTTTTTTTTTTTTTTAATAAAGTTTTTTTTTTTTTTTTGGTTTTTGAAAATCAAGTTTGTTATTTTTTTTTGTTTTTTTAAAATCAAGTTTTTTATTTTTTTTTGGTTTTCTAAAATCAAGTTTTTTATTTTTTTTTGGTTTTTTAAAATCAAGTTTTTTAGTTTTTTTTGGTTTTTCAAATCAATTTTTTGATTTTTTTGGTTTTTTAAAATCACTTTTAATTTTTTTTTTTTGTGTTTTTTAGAAAATCAAGTTTTATTTTATTGTGGATTTTTGAGGTATTTACGAGAAACAGCCCTCCTTTTTTACATTAGGTTAAACAGCCATTTATGTTCTGCCAAAAAAAAAAAGAGAAGGCCCAGAATGGGGTCAGCAAAACAGGAAATGAAGGACATGATTGATGTTTTGGGGTTTAAAAAAGGGGATTTAGATTCGACCCAAAACATCAATCATGTCCTTCATTTCCTGCTGCATACGATCCAGCCGATTCCGCATTTCATCCATGTCTTTATTCCAGGCCATTATTTGACCAATTAGCCGTTGGGCACTTTCAGAAGTGAAATAGTCACTTCTTGTTGTTGTACCTAAAGTGGAATGAAACCAAAAAATGTCTTTAGAAATATGCACACATACATAGTTTACCTTACCATAATAAAGCTGTTGTCTCAGACACTGACCTGGTGGGGTGCCCATGTAGCCTAATTCCTCCACATCCTCGGGGGTGGCACTGTAGCTTGAATCAAGCACAACAAGATCCCCTAAAATAGAGTAGACAAATTACATTAAACAAAAGGCAGCCATGCATAGATTAACGTAAGCTGGTGTGTCAGACACTCACCTGGTGGGGTGCCCATGTCGCCCACCTCTCCTTCCTCCACATCCTCAATGGGACTTGGGCTGATTTCCCAATCATGTTTTGCTTGGGGTGGACTGTCTTCTTGGTGTTGGCTGAGTGATTTTTCCCCTATGTGAAACAAAAAATTATTAATCTAATTAGCACACAGATATTTTAGTACATAGTAATTTTCCAACATTTGTAATGAAGTGGTTTGTGTAGAGTTCCTATTTTACCTCAATATTTAAAATTATAAAGACATATCGGATAGATAGATATCAATATCTCAAAATATAGTTAATAATCTTTTGATCTCTCTCTATATCTGGAACAAAATCTCTAAATATCTAACTAAATGTAAAGCAAAAAAATTAAGATAACTTCAAATATTCAAAAAGAATGTTTTACATTTCTATATCTATCTATCTACCTATCTCTATATTTCTCTCTCTCTCTATATCTCTATATCTATATATATATATCTCTATCTCTATATATATATCTCTCTCTCTCTCTCTCTCTCTCTCTCTCTCTCTCTCTCTCTCTCTCTCTCTCTCTCTCTCTATATATATATATCTATATATATATATCTCTATATATCGATCTATCTATAGATATGTAACGAGGTTTATTAAAAGATCGTTTAAAACGATGAACAAAAATCGTATAGGAAGGAAAAGCACATGGAGCAGTATACAAGGTAATAAACACAAGAGAAAAACACGACAAGTACTTACTTTTTTTAAGAACTTTCCGGATACGTCGGTATTGATCCGGCTCCCTGAGTTTCAGGTCAGACCATCTTTTTCTCAATTGATCTTTGGAGCGCTGGACCCCAAAAGATGCCTTCAAAGTCTCCACGACCTTCGCCATTATTTTGGCCTTGCGCAAATTTGGCCGTGCGTACGGCCCATAATTGCCATCATAGTCGTCTTTGTGAAGAATGGCCACCATCTCCACCATCTCTTTAAAACTCATATTAGAGGCCTTAAATCTAGGCCTCATAGATTTCGTTGACGTTCCAGCCTCCGGGCTGTCTCCACTACCTGAGGTCGTCAACATTTCAGGTGTCTCCGCCATTATTTAACTCCACTACGCGCCGTAACAAAAAATGGGCGGAGAACATGAGTTAAAATCGAACGTCAGGGGCGGGCGACGCAGGCGGAGTTTCACACATGCGTAGTGTATAAAGAGGGGCCTTGCGCACGTGTCGTACGTACGTTCTGTGCGTCGAATTAGGGGGCGGAGAACATGAGTTAATTTCGAACGTCAGGGGCGGGCGACGCAGGCGGAGTTTCACACATGCGTAGTGTATAAAGAGGGGCCTTGCGCACGTGTCGTACGTACGTTCTGTGCGTCGAATTAGGGGGCGGAGAACATGAGTTAATTTCGAACGTCAGGGGCGGGCGACGCAGGCGGAGTTTCACACATGCGTAGTGTATAAAGAGGGGCCTTGCGCACGTGTCGTACGTACGTTCTGTGGTAGGTGATAGTGGACCAGGACGTTACAAAACGAAGGTAATTTTAGATATATATTTTTTTGGTTTTTATGGTCATGACTTTGTAGCAAGCGGCCTATATGGCTTGATAGATTGATGAGGCCTACATAGGGAGAAGATGATGAGGGGTTAGCAGAAACCTATAATAAAAGTGTTTTTTGTCTTGTGACTTCATCTTTTCAAGATATAATGAATCCCCTATTTAAGGATCCAGAGTTCCTTACATCTTTTATTTCCAAATATCGAGAGATGAGGAATTTGTGGGAGGTGAAACACCCTCAGTATTATGCTAAGCATGTGAGGAAGTCAACGCTGGAGAGACTTCTGGCCTTTGTCCAGGCGACCATCCCGGAAGCAACAATGGAGACATTGCTCAAGAAAATTGGGGTCTTGAGGAACATGTATAAGAGGGAGCATAAGAAGATCCAGGAATCAAGGAGATCAGGAGCATCAGCAGATGATGTTTATGTACCCAGGCTGTGGTACTACAATCAACTCCGTTTTCTGGATGACCAGAATGAAGCAAGGCCATCACTTTCAACCCTTCCCTCCACCCTTCCCTCCACCCCAGCAGAGGCTGATGAGGAGCAAGCTGGGTCTTCCATCCTGGATGAACCAGATATGACCATCTGGAGTCAGGTAAATTATTTTAACAAATATTTACTGTACTAATATTAATGATGTTAACTGGATGTTATAATTGTCTAAAATAATTTGTCACTCAAAATTGTGTATACATATCAATTGACAGTAGTGGCTAAATATGTTTGGCACCTGCTTGAAATAATTATGGTGTCTGATTAGACTCTTTTATTAAAGAGAAGTATTCACATTGAATTTGCTATTCATGAGAAGCAAACTGTGTGTCATTGATGAACCCAAAAAAATATACTCAAACTATTGTCCTTTTTTTATACACAGGATGAGTTCATCCAGGAGGAATGTGGGGAAAGTGGCAGGCAGGAGGAGACCAGGCCCATGGACAGCCTGGAGGAGGCCGGATTCACCATCATCCTGGAGGAGGCTGGGCCCAGTGTCAGGCAGGAGGTGGCTGCTCCCAGTGAGGTGGCTGCTCCCAGTGAGGTGGCTGGGCCAAGTGAGGTGGCTGGGCCAAGTGAGGTGGCTGGGCCCAGTAGGAGCCTGACCGAATCCCAAGTGCCTCCCCTCCACCTTCCCAAAAAAAGGGCCAGGAAGGGGATGGTCACACAGGACGCATCCCTGCGCCTCATGCAAGAGGCCACCCGTTTTTTAACGAGCCCCCCCGAAGCGGAAGAATCATATGGCTGCTACTTAGCCAGCAGGCTTCTTCAGATGGATTGGGAGCAGCGCCTCATTTGTGAGCGCCTATTTGGGGAAACAATCCATAAGGGGCTGCAGGGCACGCTAACACAAAACACCCAACTACATGAGGCAGCCCCCCCTCCTCCTCCTCCTCCTCCTCCTCCTCCTCCTCCTGCCACAACTGAAACACTAGAGCCACAGCCTCAAAAGAAGGCTACAGGGAAGGCTGCAGGGCAGCGTGGAGGAAAGGCTGCAGGGAAGAGAAGAAAATGATGACCTGGGTTCAGTCTGGTCTGACAGAAGACGCAGGCTGTTGTAGGACCACAGTCTGGGGACATCTAGATCATCTGCTGGTGCTGTTGATCTCTGGGATTCTTGGACCAGATTGTGCTCCCTCTTATATGGACTCCGCAAGATCCCAATTTTCTTGTACACCGACTTTTTCCAGCGTTGACTTCCTCTTTATTTTATTTTGACCATGAATAAATGGATCTTTTTTGAGTTTAGCAAAAGACTTTATGTGTTTTCTTTGAAATCATTGATTTTACACACAATGTTAAATTAACAAGGGACAACAATCTCATTGAGTTTTGAAAAAACACACCAAAAATACATTACTAATGTTAATAATGTTCAAGTGGTAAGTCTTGAAAATCAAAAAATTTACATAACCAAAAACGGTGCTTTGGGTTAACTTTATCTAAAAACTAAAAAATAATCACTATTAAAAAAAAAAAGAATAATGGGTTCTTTGTGGTAACTTTACAAACCTAAAAAAAAAAAAAAAAAAAAAAGGGGAAAAAGTATTATTAGTATGGAAACCTTGTTTTTAAAATGCATACTATATCATTCATGAGATCAAAGAGAAAAAGAATCCAGAAATCAGTTTGGGAGAACTCTGATTATGAACAGCAAAACACCTTCGTTCTTTAGAGCATTCGTAAAGAAGAAATAAAATGCGCTGCATTCAACGATCACAGATTTTGCAGCTTGATGAATGTGCTACCTACAATACGAACACTAGTTTTACTAGACCGAGTGCTTCCGTTTAGTTTTTGCTTATGAGCATGCGTCGTTTTTTTGTCCGTCGGACTAGCATACAGACGAGCGGACTTCGGGGTCCGTCGTAGTTACGACGTAAAGATTTGAAGCATGCTTCAAATCTAAAGTCCGTCGGATTTGAGGCTAAAAAAGTCCGTTGAAAGTCCGGAGAAACCCACACACGATCGGATTACCAGACAGCTTTAGTCCGTCAGCGTCCGTTGGACTTTTGTAGACGAAAAGTCCGACCGTGTGTACGCGGCATTAGGGTTTGGCTTGAAGAAAAGGTGGCAATTCTATAACAAACACAGATAAAACTTATATCAAACCAAACATTCCTCTGTGTTACACCATAGTGGTGAATGAGTGTGATTATTCTTTTCCAAGACATTGTAATACAACTCTATTGCCAGAAATGTGTACATTGTTGTTGTATGCTGATCTGCTCCTGAAAATGCTAGATGCCCAACTGTCTCTAACTTAAAAAATATCTGCCCTCCCCCAGTAAAATGACCATGGTTTTTCATGGCCACTGAGACCTGACACCATGGTCAATTTATGTGCCTCCGTCATCCGCAGCTATCCTCCTCTCCCTGTCCCCCCTCCCTGCCTGTCAGCTCGTATAAGTGCCGCTCTGCTCCCCGCCCCTTCCCTTCCTGATGCTATAAAACTATGTTATGTTCATGCAATAGCCTCTGTTTGATAACAACTTGTTCCCAAATGTATATGCTTGACTAAAGGATTCGTCAACCTGGGTCCCTAAACACTGGAATAAAGACACAAACTGGGTGACATGGGTTTAATACAGCCACAGCAGCCAATTTATTACCGAAAGAATAAAAAACATCACATTAAAACATATCAATAAGTACAAAATTCAACAATGCCCAACATCAAGGGGTCTTTGGGTGTCCTCAAGGCTAAAGTTTAACTGAAATCGCCCATGTCCTCAGCTGCGCCCCAACCAGCTCCAAGGCGTTACGACATCACGCATACTTCCACCCCCCCCACCCAGGGGACCTAGCTCCTGGGAGAACCACCACTAACCAAGTGGGTGCTCCACACCCTAGATGGGCCCCACCATTATGTAACAATGTAATTAATTACTGACCCCCCGAAGACCCCCCTGACCCGCCAACTGCTGTGACAAAATGCGTACATTTCAGCAACTCTTAACATAAGGATGGGTGGGAGGGAAGTTACCTCTTCTGCTGAATTCCTTGGACAATAACCCACTTATCTGCATTGACCCTCACAGCTGCTCCCTGCCCATCCAGCCTCTGCCTCCAATCATGTAGGGACTACTTCCCTTCCCACCACTCTAACCTAGCTGACCCTTCCCTGACTTTGTTCCTCCCTTAGTCATGCCGCCCCTTTGTCCATTTTCTCCTCTGGGCCTCACTTTATAAAAAAGCAGTTGATGTCATATGCAACTGGTAAATAATATCTTAATAAGTGTGTAATTGTGTTGCTTATTTTTTACTATATCGCAGAGCTATATTTATAGCATATAATATAATACCAAAAAGCTGTTATTTTCCCCAAATCTAGTTATCCTACACTAAGAAAGCTTGCTGAAAGAAGACCAGATATACCAATATTTGTTGGAAAAACAGAACGACCTGTCTTCTGGTACCTGGACAAGAGTGGTGTTAACTTGACAAATGTCAGTGTTGTTCCTTTTGGAATCTGGCAGCAGGTAAAGCAGCACGTTAAATGTATAATTTTTCCACTTGTGTGACATTTATTGCTTTAAACAAAATCTGTAATCACACAAGTTTTGTGCTGTGTTCAAAGATAAAGTTGAAAAGGTTGTAAAATGAACCTAATAAAATCACACAAGATAATATTGCTTGTTCTACATCCTGAATTTCTTATGCCGCGTACACACGGGCGGACTTTTCGACCGGACTGGTCCGACAGACTTTCCAGCGGACTTTTTAACGAACGGACTTGCCTACACATGATCACACCAAAGTCCGACGGATTTGTACGTGATGACGTACACCAGCCTAAAATAAGGAAGTTGATAGCCAGTAGCCAATAGCTGCCCTAGCGTCGGTTTTTGTCTGTCAGACTAGCATACAGACGAGCGGATTTCTGGGTCCAGCGGAGTTACGACGTAAAGATTTGAAGCATGTTCCAAATCTAAAGTCCGTCAGATTTGCGACTGGAAAAGTCCGCTGAAGGTCCGGTGAAGCCCACACATGATCGGATTGTCCGCCGGATTTGGTCCGTTGGCGTCCGTCGGACAGGTCCAGTCGAAAAGTCCGACCGTGTGTACGCTGCATTAGGCTCTTGTCATCTAGTTTTTCTGCTTAGTAGGTCAGTAAAGCAATATAAACTGAAGGATGTGGATGACTGCATGGGAACCTGCAGATAATAAAGGCCAGAAATAAAATCTCTTATTTCTCTTTTGTAGATGATCCCATTGCTAGCTGGCTAGAGCAGAATAACCCCATACAGAGGAAGACTTATATGTACATTTTCAGTGGGCGGTGTGTTGAATCTTTATTCTGTTGATAAGTTATGGCCATCGCTGCTATCCAACATAGCTAGCCCCCGCTGTGAGCTGTGGCTCCTTCTGCCAACCCGTCCATTCCTAGGTGTCTTTTAGTGATGTAGGAGAAAATGGAAACCACAACGTGCAGCAGGGGACACAATATCCAACACACGGGAAAGTATTGGATAGTCAGGACAGCTGTAGCTCATGAAAAGAATGGAGATTTCCCTTGCCTCTCTGCTTTACCTTTTGCCAGCTAGTGACAGGTTTACCTTAGACTCTTATAGTCGATTGCAATAATAGGAATATATTTAGTGGCCTGTGTTACAAAATGTACTCAAGACACGCATTATATAAAACTTACAGTTTCATAAACCCTTCCAACTGATTTTTTTTTTCTCTTAAGGTGGATGCAGATCTCAGATTTATGATACTGATGGACGGAGTTCATCCTGAAATGGACACTTGTATTATTGTAGAATACAAAGGTAGTTTTTATTTCCATTTCTGTTCCCAATATACTGTATTTTGTTAAATGATAATTATTCTTAACTCAAACGCCAGTATATGAATTTTGTATCGATAGGTCATAAAATCCTTAATACGGTGGATTGCACTCGGCCTAATGGTGCAAAGCTCCCCACAGATGTTGCTGTAATGATGAGTGACTTTGCTGGAGGTGCATCTGGATTTCCCATGACATTCAATGGTGGAAAGTTTACAGGTAAGTCTTAAAATCTGTGACTTTTGCAGGTCCTGAGTAGTAGCAGTTTGCTTTCTATATAATAGGGTTAATTTACTAAAAAAGTGCAAAATCTGGTGTAGCTCTGCATAAAAAGTAATCAGTTTCCAGGTTTTAGCCCTCGTTCACATCGGGCTGATTTCACATGCAATTTGACATGTTAAGTTGCATGTAAAATGGCCACTTATTGCCGCCAACAGCACCATCTGAATCGGTGCGGCGCTGCAAAGTCCCAAAAGTAGTTCCTGCACTACTTTTGGCAACTTCGGGGGTGATTTCAATAGATATCTGTACATGAACCCGCACAGATGTCTTTCAAGTCGCCCCCCGAAGTCGGACTGAAATGCAGCTTTGAACATGCTTAAAGTGTTACTAAGCTCAGAACCCTGCATTCACCATATCTGGTCTCCCACAGTACACAGAACATGGAAATGCAATTATTTTAGTAAATACAATCTGCTAAATACATTTTCTCATCAGCAGTATATAGCAGTCTTAAGACTTCTATCAGTGTCCAGTCAAGCACTGGTTAAAGCTTGTAGGAGGAATTTTCATTCTCCTTTGACTGCCCTATTAGGCTGCATGACTCCTGACCCTCTTTGTGGACAGTGCTGATTGGCCCATTACTGATCTCATGCACCCTCAAAAAAAAAAAAAAAAAAACTCTCTAGCAATACACACCAAACTGAGCATGTGCAGAGTGCCTCCAAGGCTCAGTTTTATTAGCAGATGGACTGGGGAAAGTAAAAAAAGAGGAGGACCAGGAAAGAGAGGATCAAATAGCCTTTTTATACAATGCAGACGATTAACCCCTTAGGCTGGGTTCACACTTATGTGAATTGGATGTGAGTTTTCCCGCATCCAATTCGCATGACAGGAGATTGTGGCCGGCCTTTGCGGCTCTGTGCGTCTTTGTCTCCATTTCAGGGCCAAATTTTTGCCTAAATTGCCTGACTCGTCCCTCAAACGGAGAACTCAGCCTTAGGTTCGACAGTGAATATAACAAGCATGCTTTACTGCATATTCAGACTAATTTTACTGTTGTGGGTTTAGTAACACTTTAAGTATATTAATAGTCAGTGAAGTGCACAGGTTTTGTAACGTTCTGTGGAAAAGTTTGTGAGTGCGGTGGCGGTCAGTGGAGAAGTGCGCTGGTGCAGTGGGAGTGAGTATAAATGTAGGTAGGTGCAGTGATAGGTAATGGAGAGTGAAAATTAAGCAACAAATGCAGCGCTCAATGGGACCAGTACCAAAAGAACTTTGGCAATAGTAGTACTCAATATAGTTCATTTATTGGATGCACAATTAAATTAAAAACAACTGTCCAATGAAAGTGATGTAGTTAAAATCAAACAAAATAAAATAAAAATCATTCTCATAGTTGAAGTACTCCGAATTATAATATATGCAATACCGCCACACTTCCTGGTGACAGAGAGGTAACATCAATAGGTACACTCCATTGTCCAGATAATGACCGGATAGCTAGATAGCTCAATGTGTAGGGAAAACCAGAGTGGAAAGACACAGCTCTCTAGAGTACAACTACTGGTTACTGGAGATGTCAAACTCACTGTGCTGCAGATGGTGTACTGTAGTCCACGCTGCTGGGTGTGGCTCAATGTGTAGAGAAAGACCAGAGTGGAGAGACACAGCTCTCTAAAATACTGTAGTCTACGCTGCTGGGTGTAGACAAACAGGCAGGCAAGCAGGCTGATACAGTGATCCAGCAAGCTACAATCTGCTAAAATCTAATGACCTGGATGGCATTCAGAGTGATGTGCTCTAGCTCCAAAGACCCGGAGGCAAAGATCGAGGCCGGAAAGACCGGAAACAAGGGGTGTCCTAGAGTGTCCTGGTGTTAGGCGGGTCGCAGGTTCGTTGTTACTGTGGAGACCGTGACTTACATGTTTCACGCCCTGCACTTTATCAAAGTCACGGGAGCCACAGTAGGAAGTAATTATATAGGTATACAGATGTGGGTGGGGTAAACTATCAGTTCTAATGATGTTAACTCCCTGTATGCCTTATACAAATACAATAATAAACACGGAATAAGACTACCTCCGCGCTTAGGATAGATAGATAGGTATGCAGCCTTCCCCTAATTAGCACCCCCCAATCTGGAAGGGGGTGTTAACAGGTATATATGTAAAAGGGTGAGGAGAGAGTGGCGCTCCCTAAGTTGATGGGGACAGAGGTCCCTACATAAACACAGTGTATGTGTACTAATCCCAAATGTGCATGTACCAAAAAAGAAGGTTCTTCTTTTTTGGTCTTCTCCAGGCCACCTGTTGATTGCAGTTGGATGTGAACACAGAAAGCCGGAGAGACACTTCCTGGTTGCAGTGCTAGAGGTCGCATTGAACATAGGATCGGTGGGGAGATCCCATCTGGGATAGGAGTTCATCCATCTCTCAGACACACGCCTTTTACCCCTGCAAGGGTGTCAGGAGCTGGTGAGTGGGGACCCTTGAGGGGGATCACAGAAGTCACTGGTTTTCTTGGAGCACAAGAGTCACTTAGAAGTTTTCTGCATGAACATTTATTTACTATATTTTTTGTATGAACATTTTTTTGGGATCAACATTTTTGCCATTTTTGGATTCACATTTTTTCTTCATTATATAAATTTGTTGATTTTTTTTTATATTTTCGTACACACTCTATGTTATGGACTTTTTGCCCTTCTGGAGCATCACCTTTACCACATAGGGATTGCTTATATATTTAATTTATGTCTTGTATGCTTGATATGGAACATTTATATAAGGTTTAGTTTCACATCGATGCCACTTTACTGCTAGCGGGACATTTCTATGTGTGAGACTCCCCCTTTTTTGGCAGGTGGGGTACCCATTATTATATTATTTAGTATACTATATACGTATACCACTGTTGTAGGAGATGTTTTGATATTAGTATACACACACACTGGTAGACGGGTTCAACACTTTTTGTTTATTATTTTTTCTACCTAGCCTCACCTGAGTTAGGTGGGTGTTTGGTACATGCACATTTGGGATTAGTACACATACACTGTGTTTATGTAGGGATCTCTGTCCCCATCAACTTAGGGAGCACCACTCTCCCCTCACCCTTTTACACAATAATAAACACATACACAAAAAAAAGCACATAAATGAAAAAAAAAAATGCACCAAGTTTAGTAATAAAGATGATAAAATAATTACATATATATGTGTAATTACATATCTATAAAAATAATAAGACATTATTATTGAACTCTCTCACAGTCCACCACTAGCGACATAAATTGTCACCAGTAATGGACTGTGAAAAAAACCCAAAAGAACCCCCTTTGAAGGTCTGCATAAATAATTACTAAAACCACCATATAACACTAAAATCTGTATATGTGTAAATATATGAGTATACAATATATGCTAAAAAATGAATAAATGTATGTAATGGATAAAATCAAAAATACAACACCAATGGTATACTTGCCAGATGAACAACCACATACTATTCCAAGAAGCCACATTGAGAGAATTATCTCTCAACGTGGAACTGTACGTCATCATCCATCTTGCCTATTATCACATCTGCATATGTATATCAATAAATGCAGCCACCTGTAACTTTATATTAATTAGGAAGGTATTATATAATCACACTCAGGACGTTGATATCTTCATTAAGGCCCCCAGGCGAAAGAGACCCCAATAAATATATCCAAAATGTCTCCCTTCGGCAAAGGAGGGAGAACCTTTCGTTGTCCGTATGGGTACCCCTAGGGATAGCCCCAATTGCAAGTACTTCCATTTGTCCAAAATCTCTATTATGCTTCTGACGAAAATGACACGGAATGCTATGCTTAACGCATCCCTTTTTAGTCAATCTGCGATGCTCACCCACTCTTGTCCGTAGGGTGCGTATTGTATGGCCCACATACAACAGGCCATATGAGCATCGCAGAACATAAACAACGAACTCAGTGGAACACGTGATAAATTGTTTATTTTGGAAGGACTTGCCTCCATTGGTAACTATTTCTGAACGACCATGAGGTATTGATTGGCAAGTGAGGCACCCTCTCTTACAAGATTGGAAAGTACCAGTCCTGGTGTCAAAATAGGTTCTGATATCAAACGGGGGGCCTACTATTAGGTTTTGTTAATTTACTAGAAGCAATAATATTTTTAATCGTACGCGAATGTGATCAAGTTTTAGAATATCATAGTGTTTGTATATCATTTTAGAGATAGCTCTATATTTTGTATTAAATATTGACACGAATCTAACCGTGTTTACCATTTCTGAAGAATTATTGTTTCTATTGTTCTTCACAGATGGTTGTATCTTATTGGTAAGGAGAGCGTTCATCACTAAATCCCTTGGATATCCTTTCTCCTCAAACTCTTTTTGCATATACTGTCCCTGTATCATATAGTCTTCTGTTTTAGTACAGTTCCTACGCGGTCTGTGGAATTGGCCATTAAGAATATTTGTCTTCCACGTCGGGTGGTGGCAACTGGTATAATGAAGATAAGAATTACCAGATATAGGCTTGTTGTGATTACAAGTATTAATGGTATCTTTATCATGAGATAGAACCAGATCAAGGAACACTAGCTCACTCTGGTCAATCTCATGTGTAAATGATAATCCCAATAGATTATCATTACAATATGCAACAAAGGCTGAGAATAGGTTCGGACCACCACTCCAGATCAATAGGACATCATCAATAAAACGACCATAAAAAACAGTATACTGGGAAAAAGGATTGTCGGTCCATATCTTCATCTCTTCCCAGTACCCCATTGTCAGGTTCGCATATACAGAGGCAAAATTTGCCCCCATAGCTGTACCTTTACATTTTTAGGTAAAATTGATCTAAAAACGTAAAATAATTGTGACGTAAACAAAAATCTATGCTGTAAAAGGAGGAATTCTGAATGTTTAGAATTCATCTCATTGTACTTGCTTAGAAAATACTGTACAGCAGCTATGCCCACCTCATGGGGTATTGAAGTGTACAGTGAGGCAACATCCAACAAAGCCCACATGTACAGTGGGGACGGAAAGTATTCAGACCCCCTTAAATTTTTCACTCTTTGTTATATTGTAGCCATTTGCTAAAATCATTTAAGTTCATTTTGTTTCCTCATTAATGTACACACAGCACACCATATTGACAGAAAAACACAGAATTGTTGACATTTTTGCAGAATTATTAAAAAAGAAAAGAAAAACTGAAATATCACATGGTCCTAAGTATTCAGACCCTTTGCTCAGTATTTAGTAGGAGCACCCTTTTGATCTAATATAGCCATGATTCTTTTTGGAAAAGATGCAACAAGTTTTTCACACCTGGATTTGGGGATCCTCTGCCATTCCTCCTTGCAGATCCTCTGCAGTTCTGTCAGGTTGGATGGTAAACATTGGTGGACAGACATTTTTAGGGCTCTCCAGAGATGCCCAATTGGGTTTAAATCAGGGCTCTGGCTGGGCCATTTAAGAACAGTCACGGAGTTGTTGTGAAGCCACTCCTTCATTATTTTAGCTTAGGGTCATTGTCTTGTTGGAAGGTAAACCTTCGGCCCAGTCTGAGGTCCTGAGCACTCTGGAAAAGGTTTTCATCCAGGATATCCCTGTACTTGGCCACATTCATCTTTCCCTCCATTGCAACCAGTCGTCTTGTCCCTGCAGCTGAAAAACACCCCCACAGCATGATGCTGCCACCACCATGCTTCACTGTTGGGACTGTACTGGCCAGGTGATGAGCAGTGCCTGGTTTTCACCACACATACCGCTTAGAATTAAGGCCAAAAGTTCTATCTTGGTCTCATCAGACCAGAGAATCTTATTTCTCACCATCTTGGAGTCCTTCAGGTGTTTTCCATGCAGGCTTTCATGTGTGTTGCACTGAGGAGAGGCTTTCATCAGGCCACTCTGCCATAAAGCCCCGACTGGTGGAGGGCTGCAGTGATGGTTGACTTTCTACAACTTTCGCCCATCTCCCGACTGCATCTCTGGAGCTCGACCACGGTGATCTTTGGGTTCTTCTTTACCTCTCTCACCAAGGCTCTTCCCCCTGATAGCTCAGTTTGGCCGGACGGCCAGCTCTAGGAAGGGTTCTGGTCGTCCCAAACGTCTTCCATTTAAGGATTATGGAGGCCACTGTGCTCTTAGGAACCTTAAGTGCAGCAGAAATTTTTTTGTAACCTTGGCCAGATCTGTGCCTTGCCACAATTCTGTCTCTGAGCTCTTCAGGCAGTTCCTTGTCAAAAAGGCTTTTATTAGTTGAGCATAAAAGTTTAAATACAATTAGGTACAATAAGTACTAATAATATAATATAACAGAAATGATAAATGGTACAACTCATTGGCTTATTAATTCATTACAACCAGGTAATCAGTACAATATCTTCCATTTAACATTTGGTTACTGTCTGACCAAGGGAATGAAGGAGATTTTATGTTAAAATAAATTGTCTTATTTGTTGGATCAGAGCTTTGGAGATATTGTTTTATTAAATCATTACATAGGTAAAATATAGTAAAAATGAGTTTAAGATGTAAGAAAGAGGAAAGGAAAGAATAGTAGGAAAGATAGAAATAGAAGAGAAAGAGTCCACAGGATTGATCCAGGTAACATGGTATGATTTTGTTGATATTAAGAACGCTATATATCATAATAATGGGGTGAAGAGTTTCCTTAGCTACCACGGTTTAAGAATTGAATTATCAAATATTGGCAATAAATGATACTTAATACAAGGGTTCCAAGTTTTTTCAAATATAGGAATTTGGTCTCTTTCTATTGCCAGCATTTTGGCATGTGACATGAAAGTGTTTAGTCTGTGTTTGGTCTCGGGTATTTCTAAGTTGGCAGACCTCCATGCCTTTGCAATCGTCTGTTTAGCAGCAGTGAGGATTTGAGTAAAGAGTTTAAATTGATTATGTGTGAAACAATCTGGTTTTAAGTTGAGTAACGCTATGACAGGATCTGGTTGCAATTTTAGTTCAAACATTCTGGAGGCAATTTCAAATATTTTTCCCCAAAACGTTTGTACCGTCTGGCAGGACCACCATATATGCATATGAGTGCCTGGATCTGAACAGCCCCGAAAGCATTGAGTTGCTTGGGTTAGCGCAAATTTGGCCAAACTGGAGGGTACAAGGTACCGACGAGTTAGAACCTTATAGTTAGTTTCTACCGCCAGAATGTTTGGTGAAGAAGATTTAGTTGCAGTCCAGATTTTAGACCAATCAGCCATATCCAACGATTTTTCCAAGTCCTCTTCCCATTTCCGGGCATAAGGTGGTTTTTCGAGGCCAGGATTTGTTGAAATTTGTGAATATATGGAAGAAATTATACCTCTTGTGTGGGGGTCTTTTAGGCATACTGATTCAAAATTAGTGATTTGGGACATGTAGGTATTTGTGCTTACCATAGGTTAATAGAAATTTTTAATTTGAAGGTATCTAAACAGTTCGGAGTGTGGTAGCTTATAGGTATCGCAGAGGGTAGGAAAGGTGAGGAAGGATGTGGAGGAAACCAGTTTACTTAGCCGAATAATGTCTAAAGAGGTCCAGGCTTTGAATGATTTAGGGGAGACCCATGCTGGATAAAAAGCAGGGTTTTTGAGGAAGGATAAAAGAGGGTTATGAGGAGATTGTAATTGGTGTTTAAATTTGAGCTTATCGCATAAGGATAGAAAGTATTTGGTGATAGGATTACGTAGATTCTTCCGATCTTTGGAGTGGAGCCATAATAGATTTGAAATAGAGAGTGGGTCGCATTCTTAAGCTTCTATTATTACCCATAAGGGTATTTCTTGTGTTGCATGGTATTTAGAGAGGCTGGCCATGTGCGCTGCTCTGTAATAGTTTGCAAAGTTCGGAAAGCCAAGGCCTCCCTTGAGTTTTGGCAGGTGTAATGTGTGTAAAGATATGCGGGGTTTGATGGAGCCCCAGATAAAAGTTGTTGATCTTTTTTGTATTATTCTTAAATAGTGAGGAGGGATTGAGATTGGCAAAACTCTAAATAAGTAAAGCAGTTTTGGCAGAATTGTCATTCTTACTGCGTTAATTTTGCCTATCCATGATAATGGAAGATGTGTCCATTGCTGTAGGAGTTTTGTAATCTGTTTCAGGATTGGGGGGTAGTTTGCTGAGAAGAGGTCATGGTGAGAGGCTGTTAAGTGAAGTCCTAGATAGGGAATTGACCTTTCAGCCCAAATAAATGGAAGTGCATGTTTTACCAAGTCCAATTCCACTTTGGAAAGAGATATATCCAGGGCTATGGATTTTTTAGGATTTATTGAGAGACCTGAAATCATTGCAAAATGGGGGGCAGGAGGCGGAGCCTAGCGGAGCAGACATGCATTGTTAGAGCTCCACACCGCTGAGCAGAGAAGAGAAGGACAAAGCGGAGCCTGCAGGCTCAAAAGGTATCCATTTGAACCTTTTTGCCCCAGGGAACAAACTGCGAAAGTTTGGGCAGGAAATATGGTACTGGGAGGAAACCGTGGCAGAAATAAAAATCACCTCACAAAGAGCTCACAGGCACTCACTGCAGCTGAAGCAGCTCCAGTCACCTCACAAGATACAGCATCAGGGCGCTCTCACAGACAGAAAATGTCACAGCAAGACTCTCCATTTGAGTCAGATACAGAACAAATCCTCTCACAAACTTCTCCACAAGCCTCCTCAGTATCCCCAGTAATATTATTACAATTTGAAAAGATGCTTCATAAGGCTTTAAAACAAACCTCAGACCAAATAACAAACAGCCTAACCAAAGAAATAAGAGAGCTGGGAAACCGCACCGCAGCCTTAGAAATAAAAATGGATGGAATTGAAATTACAACTCAAGAAAATATAACAGAATTGGAACAATTAAAAAAAGAGAATTTAATACTTCAAACTAAGCTCGAAGATTACGAAAATAGAGCCAGACGTTCAAACTTGCGCATAAGGGGAATACCTGAAACTGTGGCAGACCTGCAATCTACTATTACTGCTCTATTACAAGAACTAAAGCCAGATATCCCTATTGAACGTTTAGAACTGGACAGAGTACACAGAGCCCTCACAGCCAAAAAGAAAGATGGACCCCCACGTGATATAATCACAAAATTTCATTATTACAGAACGAAAGAACAAATACTAATTGCTGCAAGAGAAAAAAAGGAACTTAATTTTCAAGGACACAATTATCAAATTTTTGCTGACCTATCCCAACTTACTATTACTAAAAGACGATCCATGAAACCCCAACTAATGGAACTGCAACGCCACAACATTATGTATCAATGGGGCTTCCCCTTTTCAGTCAGATTTAACTACCAAGGTACAATTTACAGAAGCAGATCAGCAGATGAACTACAACAAACCCTTTTAAAATGAAATCTGACAGAACCCACAAGCAGCAACACTCCCACACGCAGAAGAATGACATCATCTTCACCTTCAGGCAGCACCCAGAAAATTCCAGAACAAAATGGGAATCATCATTCTCACAAAAGAGGCCGTTATGCCACATCATCCATGGACCAAGAAGATTCAATGGACTGACATCCTAATTCCTGATATCTCTTCATTTATTATACTAAGAGATGGTTCTCTATAAAAAACCTATATTTATAACTGAATGTAACTGCATTCTGATAGTCACACACTGTGTGGGATCATGTTACATTCCAGTTATATTTCTTATTACTTCTGATTCATATAGCCTTAGAATATATAAGTGAAATAAGGAAATTCTTGTTCAGTTATATATTATCAGGTAATAACAATAGATTTATTACTTTTTAGGACAAATATGTTCAATAATCCAGAAGTAATGGAAGCTTTTTTTTTTTTTTTTTTTCTTTTTTTTTTTTTTTTTTCTTTCTTTTCTTAAAACAAATATATTATTACCTAACTAGTTCCTAGAATTATGTTTTTGTTTATTCTAATCTGAAGCAATACAACCTCAATTTTATGAGTTAACATATCTAAACAGTTACATATGAATAAAATATGTAATTGTTTACTCTAAAAAGGGTTAAAATCCCAAAATAATTCAAACTATCTCAATACCAAAGTTATTAACAGTACCTTTCTAACTGAATTATTTAGCCTAGGGCAAGACTAACCATATACAACCACCCTGGAATAAATAATTTCAACAAAAACTATATTCTGCACTCCAACTAATGAAACATCATTTTGATGTCTTTTGACATAGCACTTCTCTCCTGTAAGCGGAAGATCCGTGTACCCCCATTAGCCCTCCTCATTCTCCCAACCATATTATGTGGGAGTGTGACGAAGGCACTTATTCCCCTGAGAGAGATATTTATTCTCTTTCACGGGTAAATTGTGATTACTTGCAAAAAATAATTTATACAATGTATCATCTAATCTCATATGTTTTTTGTTTACTCTTTACTCCAGAATTCACTTGTTTCTTTTCTATCTATTCATCTCTTCAGTCCACACAGGTTGATCTGCGCAGTCAGCTCTGCATAACAAAAAGTAAGTCAAAACTATTTGATCTATTGCCATGGCACCACTGAATATACTTTCCCTGAATGTTCAGGGAATAAATGTCCCTCAAAAAAGGACCAAAGCCTTCCGTACTTTCCATAACAAGAAGGCTCACATAGTATGCCTCCAAGAAACACACTTCACCAAAGATTCTACTCCAAAATATATTTCTCCTTTTTATCAACAAATTTACACGGCTTCTGCCTGTACCAAGCAAAGGGGAACTCTAATTGCATTTCACCGATCCACACCATTCACCTTATCATCAGAAATTAAAGACCCAGAAGGTAGATACCTGATACTCATGGGTTATATAATGGATACAGCAATCACGGTGATTTCCTACTACGCTCCTAACAAACAACCTACACCATTCCTCTCACATATATTACAAGTGATTAATACACACAAAATAGGAACAGTGATAATGTGTGGGGATTCGAACCAGGTCCTCCTCCCATTTCTAGATAAATCACCTTTTACACCATCCAAAATAACCTCTAGATGACCTTTTTCTCAACTTCTTTCCAAATACAATCTGGTAGATTCATGGAGAGAAAGTAACCCAATGAAAAAGAAATTCACTTATTTCTCGCACCCTCATCAAACCTTCACCAGAATAGATCATATTTTTCTAACAATAGGAATGATACCAGAAATTATTGCATCAGATATAATTCCGATTCTGTGGTCTGACCATAATGCAGTATACACTACTATAGCCTCAGCCATACCAAAAGCGCATGACCCAACGTGGTACTTACCGGACATAATGCTCAAACACCCACTACATCAGATGGCCATTGAACAAGCTTTAAAGGAATACATATCAATTAATAATACAACAGACATCTCCCCAATAACACTGTGGGAAGCTCATAAGCCTGTCTTGCGTGGTACAATACAAAGACAAATGGCACTATTTAAACGGGAACGCAAAAATCTAGCAAAAAAACTAGAACTCAATTTTAATGCAGCCTACATATCATTTCAAGATAATCCATCTCAGAGTACAAAATCTCATCTGGAAAAATCTAGATTGGAATACGATCTATTTCTCACTGAGTCAGTTGATAAATCCCTCAAACGCTCCAAACACAATTTCTACATGAATACAAACAAACCAGGTACATATTTGGCTCGGGCATTAAATTCAACTAACAAATCTTTCAAACCAATACGTTTGAAATTATCAAAAAATGTTTACACTTGTAATCCAGTTAAAATAGTCCATAAATTTCACTCATATCTCGCAACTTTATACAAGACAAACAATGAATTTAATCCTACAGAGGCTGAATCCTTCTTCTCAAAAATAACCTTACCTGAGTTATCTCAGAATCAAAAAAGCAGTTTGGATGAGCCTATAACTATAGATGAAGTTGCTAATGCCATAAAAGACCTAAAACTTAACAAAAGACCAGGCCCAGACGGCTACTCGGCTTTATACTATAAAACATTCTCAGAAATACTCTCTCCCATTCTCACTGAAACTTTTAACAAACTTCTAGATGGACATTCTTTTCGGCAAGAAACACTAATGGCAATTGTTTGTATGATCCCAAAACCCCTTTCTGATGATACTTCCTGTGTGAATTATCGGCCTCTCTGTTAAACCTCGATATTAAATTATTAGCAAAAATAATAGCAAAACGCCTCAATAGCATTATAGGAAAATTAATACATAGAGATCAAGTAGGCTTCATGCCAAATAGACAGGCAGGCGATAATATACGCAGGGCAGTGTTATTGGCACATATTGCTAAAAAACGGAAAATCCCTTTGTTTTCTATCTCTCGATATTAAGAGGGCATTTGACACAGTATCCTGGCAATATATGCAATATTCATTACAAAAATGGGGTTTTGGACCCCACTTTTTAACATGAATCAAAGCATTATATAATAAACCCAAAGCCTATATAAAATATGCTGGATACAAATCTGAAGCCTTTAATATTGAAAGAGGTACCCGACAGGGTTGCCCATTATCTCCCTTATTATTTGCCCTTATACTTGAACCCATGGCCCAATATATCAGAACAAACCAAACTATAACTGGCATTGAAGTAGGAGGTATTACACACAAATTATGTATATTTGCAGACGATATATTACTTTTTCTATCATCACCACAGGTCTCTGGTCCTAACTTAATACCAGCTCTTGATGGATTTGCAGCCCTATCCGGCCTTATGATTAATCCTAAGAAATGCCTAGTGCTTAATATTTCACTCACAAACATGGAATTGATCCCGGCTAGGGCTGCACTCCCATTCACATGGGCAGAAAAATCAATCCCATATCTTGGAATTCATTTAACAGCCTCTCATTCTGACTTATTCTCAACCAATTATCCTCCTGTATTAAGACAGATCACAAATCTAATAAAACAATGGTCGCAACTTCCTTTATCCTGGATGGGGAAGATTAATGCAATCAAAATGACTATTCTACCCAAATTGCTTTATCTATTCAGAGTCCTCCCTATTCCAATTCCTTCCTATTTTTTGAGAATAGTACAAAAAAGAGCAACTTCGTTTATATGGGGCTCTTCTAAACCACGTATACCTATACACACACTACATCTTCCCAAAAATAAAGGAGGCCTGGGATACCCTAATTTTACTAACTACTACAGAGCGGCACATTTGGCCAGTCTGTCCAAATACCATGCAAAACAGGAAATCCCATTATGGGTATTTATAGAGGCTTCAGAAAATGACCCTCTATTAATATCAAATTTATTATGGCTTGATCCTAAAGACCGCTTTCAAATTCATAATCCCATAACTAAACACTTCTTATCTCTCTGGGATAAACTAAAAACCAAATATCAGTTACAATCTCCACACAATCCTCTCCTTTCTTTTATCAGAAATCCGGCCTTTTATCCGGCATGGATCTACCCAAATTCTTTTAAAGCTTGGACAACATCAGGCATTCAGACACTAAATGACTTCATAGCATCTAAATCATTCCTTTCATTCCCATCGCTTAGAGAAAAATATGATCTACCAAACTCTGAGATATTTAGATATCTCCAAATCAAAAATTTCTATACACCATTCCTAAAGGGGGATACACCATTATCCCAATTATCCATTTTTGAATCAATCTGTACAAAAGATCCATTTGCTAAAGGTACAATTTCATCACTTTATAATCAATTATATGAAGTACCAAATCTTAATAGACCCTCTTACGTTCAGAGGTGGGAGGAGGACCTGGGACGAACTTTAGAAGACACGGACTGGTCTAACATATGGCTCACATCTAAGTCATCTTCACCCAACATCTTAGCACTGGAGACAAATTATAAAGTCCTAACTCGCTGGTACCTTGTACCCGCTAGAGTGGCAAAATATTCACCTAATACCTCAGCTCTTTGTTTTCGAGGATGCCCAGAAATAGGCATATATTTACACATATGGTGGACGTGCCCAGTAATCCAAACCTTCTGGAAGGAAGTCTTCGTGATTGCATCTAAAATATTTAAAAAAATAATACAACCAGATCCATATTTAACTTTACTTAATCTAAAACCGGAATGGTTAACACTCTCTCAATTCAAACTTATGATCCAACTAATAACGGCTGCAAAACAAACAGTGGCCAAGGCATGGAAATCTCCTACATTGGTACTAGCAGAAACAATTCACAGAATGAATAATACAATGTCCCATGCTAAGATGGTAGCCATCGATCAAAATCAAATTCCAAAATTTGAAAAACTTTGGCATCCTTGGATAAAACAACAGTTCCTGTCAAACTTCAATGACTCTGTCCTGTTGCCATGGTAACAGATTAAATGACTTACAGAGACACCCATTCTAAGGCTTCAAAGAGAACTAAAAAGAATAATAAACTGACGAGCGGGACAACCTTGTGGACCATACCTCTACCTTTCAACCCTTTTTCTTCTTTCTCTTTCCTTTTCTCCATCTTACGATTAAAGCTCATTATCAGAATTGATTTGACCTATATACACTCTACTTGTAAACAATATGTATAGTAGGTATAAATCATTTAAATACCTACAAAAGTAACTAAGGAAATTATATATATCTTTAATTTAGGTTTACGTGAACCCAATGTTTAATATTTGAAATTTCATGATATTTACCTATATAAACCCTACTGTAAAACAATGAGCTTACTTTATAGATCCTTGTAAACTTACTTTATGTATCTTTATAACATTGTATACTCAATAAACTTCTTTTGACAAGGAAATCATTGCAAAATTGTTGAGAATGGGCAGGAGATTGGGTCCAGAAATTTGTGGCGATGACATAAATAGTAAAATGTCATCTGCAAATAAACATAATTTGTGTTGGTATCCAGCGGTTTCTATACCAGTGATAGTCGGGTCTGATCGAATTTGTTGGGCTAAAGGTTCTATTAGGACAGCAAATAAGAGAGGGGAAAGTGGACATCCTTGGCGTGTTCCCCTCTCTATATTAAAAGAATTAGATTTGTATCCCGCATATTTGATATATGCTTTGGGTTTGTTGTAAAGTGCTTCAATCCCTGTCAAACCATGGGGTCCAAAACCCCATTTTTGTAATGTGTAGCGTAGATAAGGCCATGATACTGAATCAAAGGCCTTTTTTATATCGAGTGAAATGAAACAAGAAGGAATATGGCGTGCTTTAGCTATTTGCGCTAATAAAACTGCTCGACGTACATTGTTGTTGGCATGAAACCTACTTGGTCCCTGTGGATTAGATTGCCTATGATCTTGTTTAGTCGTTTTGCTAAAATTTTTGCTAGAATTTTGATATCTAGATTCAAAAGGGATATTGGACGGTAATTTGTGCAAGAGGTGTCATCAGTGAGAGCTTTTGGGATCATGCAAACTATGGCAGTTAGTGACTCTTGTCTAAAAAAATTTCCCTCTAGTAACATATTAAAAGTATCAGCTAACATAGGTGATAGGGTATCTGTAAAAGTTCTATAATATAAGGCAGTGTAACCATCAGGGCCTGGTCTCTTATTTATCTTTAGTTCTTTAATGGTATTAGAGACATCTTCTGGAGAGATGCTTTCTTCTAGTAGATTCTTTTGATTTAGGGAAAGCTCTGGTAATTTTATGCTAGAAAAGAAAGCATCTGCTGAGTTAGAGTCAAAATTGTTAGAAGATGAATATAATGAGGTTAAGTGGGAGTGGAATTTCTGGACAATTTTGATAGGGTTACTTGTGTATATGTCTTTCGCTAATTTTAAGCGAATTGGTTTAAAGGGTTTGTTCAGTGAGTTAAGTGTACGTGCTAAGTAAGTACCCGGTTTATTGGATTTCATAAAATAGTTGTATTTAGAGCGTTTAAAAGATTTTTCGACTGATTCAGTTAAAAATAAGTCAAATGCAGTACGGGTTTTATCTAATTGAGATTTTGTGATGGGCGATGGATTGTCTTGATGGGCTATAAAGGCATTATTAAACTCAGATTCTAATTTACGAGCAAGGGTTTTTCATTCACGTTTGAATAAAGTATATTGTTTCTGAATTATATTACGTAACACAGGTTTATGTGCTTCCCAAAGTGTTAATGTAGTTATTTCTGGGCAGGTATTAAATGATATATATTCTTTTAGGGCTTGTTCGATGATTTGACGGTGGTTTGAGTGTTTGAGCATAATATCTGGGAGATACCATGTGGGGTCATGGCCTTTGGGTATAGTAGAATTAATTGAAGTGAGTACTGCGTTATGGTCAGACCATGGGATAGGAATTATGCCGGCTGTAAGTATTTCTGGAATCATGGCAATTGTTAGGAATATATGATCAATCCGTGTTGAAGTTTGATGGGGATGAGAGTAATATGTGTATCTACGTTTTGTGGGATTACACGCTCTCCATGTATCTACTAAGTTATATTTGCATAGCAATTGGGAAAAAGACATTTTGAATGTTTTATTGGATGGAGTGTAAGGGGATTTATCCAGAAATGGAAGGAGGACCTGATTGGAGTCTCCACACAAAATAACTGTTCCTATTTTATGATCATTCACAACTTGTAGTAAGTGTGATAAGAACGGGTTTGGTTTTTTGTTAGGCGCATAGTATGAGATGACAGTAACTGGTTTATAGATTATTTGTCCTGTAAGAATTATGTAGGGTCCTTCTGGGTCATTAATTTGAGATTGGAGGATAAATGGAGTAGAACGATGAAAGGCTATGAGGGTACCTCTTTGTTTAGAGGTAGCTGAGGCTGTAGAAATTTGTGGATAAAAATGGGACATAAATTTAGGAGTAAAATTTTTTGTGAAGTGTGTTTCTTGTAAACAAACTATGTGAGCCTTCCAGGCATGAAATGTACGAAAAGCCTTGGTTCGTTTCTGGTGTATATTAGTTACCTGAACATTCAGGGATAGAATGTTTAGTGGTGCCATGGTAACCGAATGGAGAAGTGAGACTTACCAAATAGCGTGTTGTTCCGGTTAGATGGGTCAATCCATGTGGACTTGAAGATTGAGAAGAGGAGGAAAATATAAATAAATGCTGAGGTGAGAAAGAGAAAGAAAACAGAAGCGGTTAAAGAATATCTTATATATCATAAAGAAATGTACAGAGACTTCCCGTGAGAAGGGATAAAGATCCCCCTCAGGGAAAAAAGTGCAACCGTCAGACTTCCACATATTATAAGTGGAAGAATGAGGGAGGCAGAATAGGGCACACGGATCTCCCGTACCTGGGAGAAGAGCCTTCCAATGAGAACATGACAAAGATGTTCCTAACAGTACACCACACAATCTAGGATAAATTTTGGAAACGGGATCCAACAAAATTAAGGAGGGGAAAACCGGGGAAGTGGGAAATTTGAGAATGTTACTAAGCATTGTCAAGATCCCATGGTAAAGTGTGTATCAGGCTGTAATAATGAAGAAGGGAACTGGAGGATGGAATAGGATTAATGGGTCCCTAAACTAGTAATAAGGGTAGACCAATAGGTCAACCTGAAGGGTTTGGAGTGAAAAACTCCTATGATATTAACAGCATATTAGAATTCCTAATATTAAACTAAAAATCAACTAAAGATTGAGAACTACAATAAGTAAATCAATTAAATCTTGTGGTCAGACTAAATAATAGAAATACTTTTAGACCATCTGTAAGTATCTTTTGAGGAGGTTTAAAGTATTTCAAATTTTCTACACTATATGTGCAATGGTCTATATTCTAATTTTAGGATATTGACCGTAGTTTTATATATAAAAAAAGAAAAAAAATGTAAAAATATAAGAAATATAATAAAAATACATTTAAAGATAATTATCTTCAGCTGTGACTAAAAAGATAAATGAGAATTTTAAATCATGCGGTAATTAAATAAATGAAATGTAAAATAGAGTTTTTATATTAGAAGATTACTAGTTTTGAGGCAAGAGTGCACTGTGCATCTGTGATGAAAGCTATTATCAGGATGAATAATGAACAGTAAGCTCTGCTTAAATTACTTCCTTCAGTCCATAGAAACATCTCTTTCCTGAGGGGGAGATGCAAAGCGACCTCTCTTATGGGATGGATGGTTTCCATTTCTCAAGGTGGATTGAGAGGAGTTGCCTGCGGATGATAAAGATGGTGATCTTCTACGTGTTGAAGTAATACATGGTGAGGAATCCATTAGGTGCAAGTCTATGAGCATTTGTTGAAGTTCTTCATTAGATCTACAGATGTATTTCGTTCCATTGTAAGCAAAGCGTACAGAGAATGGGAAGCCCCATTGATAAATGATGCTCTGACGTTGCAATTCCATGAGGAGGGGTTTCATTGCTCGCCTTTTTGATATAGGGACCTGGGATAAATCAGCGAATAGCTGGTAGTTGTTACCTTGAAAATTTAGGTCTTTTTTATCTCTGGCTGAAAATAAGAGCTGTTCCTTTGTGTGATAATAGTGAAATTTCACTATTATATCACGTGGCGGACCGTCTAATTTTTTGCTGTAAGGGCTCGGTATATTCTGTCAAACTCCAGTCTTTCAATTGGGATATCTGGTTGCAGTTCATGACATAGAGCCGTTATGGTGGATTGTAGGTCAATGATCGATTCAGGAATTCCCCTGATGCGTAGATTGGACCTTCTGGCTCTATTCTCCTGGTCTTCCAATTTTTTTTAACTTAGAACGGCCACCTCCCAGAACCATATTCTCCCACAAAAACGGACCCCCGAGTTCCCGGGTAGGTACTGAAGCCCATGGATATTTCAAATACTTGCGGGTTTTAGTTTGACAGCGGCTCTTCTCCCGTACGGTACGGAGCTCTAACTGTGCATGCCCGCACTGCTAGACTCCGTGCATGCGCCCCCCCTCTTCAGGCAGTTCCTTTGACCTCATGATTCTCATTTGCTCTGACATGCACTGCGAGCTGTAAGGTCTTATATAGACAGGTGTGTGGCTTTTCTAATCAAGTCCAATCAGTATAATCAAACACAGCTGGACTCAAATGAAGATGTAGAACCATCTCAAGGATGATCAGAAGAAATGGACAGTACCTGAGTTAAATATATGAGTGTCACAGCAAAGGGTCTGAATATTTAGGACCATGTGATTTTTTCCGTTTTTCTTTTTTAATAAATCTGCAAAAATGTCAACAATTCTGTGCTTTTCTGTCAATATGGTATGGGGTGCTGTAATGAGGAAAAAAAAATTAACTTAAATGATTTTAGCAAATGGCTGCAATATAACAAAGAGTGAAAAATTTAAGGGGGTCTGAATACTTTCCATCCCCATTGTAATTATTGTACCAAGAATAATCCTTTAAGATTTCGATGACATGACTAGAGTCTCTGATATATGATGCAAATTGACACACCATGGGTTGTAATAGGTGGTCTATATAGACTGACAGCCCACTAGTAAAACTGTTCGTACTAGCGACAATTGGTCTCCCTGGGGGGGTCATTCAGGGATTTATGCACCTTTGGGAGGTGATAAAAGTAGGGCGTACTGCATACTCTTGGAAGCAAAAAGCATTTCTCTTTGACATCCAGTACACCCTCCCTATGGGCTGCCTCGATAAGATTAACAAGTTTCCGTTGGTAATGGGGGAGAGGATCAGAAGGGAGTTTCAATTAAGTATCCATATCTGATAGTAACCGATATGCCTCACGGAGGTAGTCTGGTCTGTCGTGAACGATCAAACCACCTCCTTTGTCAGCCTGTTTGACTATAATGTCTCCATTAGTTGTCAAGTCTTTAAGAGCTTGCCATTTAGCTGGGCTCAAATTACAAGATTTTTTTATTCATAGGGGCATCACATTCTATTAGATCTTTATAAACAGCTTGGTAAAATGTTTCAATATGTGGACCCTTTGAGTTTGTTGGGTTAAATATAAATGGAGGTTTAAAATCAGTATATATGATGTCTGGTTTAAAAGGGAACTTGTGTCTGACTTTCTAATATCGATGAGCCGAACACCCCCCCGGTTCGGTTCGCACCAGAACCTGCGAACGGACCGAAAATTTGCACGAACGTTAGAACCCCATTGAAGTCTATGGGACTCGAACATTCAAAATCAAAAGTGCTAATTTTAAAGGCTAATTTGCATGGTATTGTCCTAAAAATTGTTTGGGGACCCGGGTCCTGCCCCAGGGGACATGTATCAATGCAAAAAAAAGTTTTAAAAACGGACGTTTTTTCGGGAGCAGTGATTTTAATGATGCTTAAAGTGAAAAAAAAGTGAAATATTCCTTTAAATGTCGTACCTGGGGGGTGTCTATAGTATGCCTGTAAAGTGGCGCGTGTTTCCCGTGCTTAGAACAGTCCCTGCACAAAATGACATTTTTAGAGGAATAAAAGTCATTTAAAACTGCTTACGGCTTTAATGTAATGTCCGGTCCCGGTAATATGGATGAAAATCAGTGAGACAAAGGGCATGGGTACCCCCCCACAGTCCATTACCAGGCCCTTTGGGTCTTGTATGCATATTAAGGGGAACCCCGCACCCAAATTGCAAAAAGGAAAGGCGTGGGGCCCCCCCAGGTCCTCTGAACAGCAGTACACAGACAGGGACTGTAGGTTTGTTGTTAAGTAGAATCCGTTTGTAATTTTGAACTGGTACATTTTTAAAGTGTAGCTCCAGCCAAAAAATCTATTTTTAAGCTTTTTGGAAAACATAGGGAAGGGTTATCACCCATGTGACATCAGGGGCGGGTCCAGAGTCTAGTCTCGGGAGGGGCACTGCCAGAGAATATGTTTTTTTGTGGGCAATTTGTCGGGGTAATGGCTGGTGTTGGCGCTTTCATCATCACGGCACCATGGTTGTTATGGTGTCAGGATGATTGAAGCCCCTTATTTCTATAATTACATTTAACATAAAATGAAATGGTTCAACTCACCATAATGCAGAATCAGTGGGAGCCCCGAGTGTGTCACTTTTTACATCGACCTGCCTTCAGATGCAGCTTATAACTTCACTTGCCACGTCCCTGCCACAAGCTGCGTATTGTCACTTGCCTGCCGCCAGATGCTGATTGTCACTTGCCACGTCACCTGCCACATATTGCTGATTGTCACTTGCCACGTCACCTGCCACACATTGCAGATTACACTTGCCACGTCACCTGCCACACATTGCGGATTACACTGGCCACGTCACCTGCCACACATTGCGGATTACACTTGCTACGTCACCTGCAACACATTGCGGATTACACTTGTCATGTCACCTGCCACATGTTGCTGATTGTCGTTTGCCTGCTAAGGTGCAGATTGTCAGAGTGAAGGCAGGCAGCAGAGAGAGATGATGTAATCTCTTTGCTGCCCGAGGCTGTACAGTCAGGGGCCAGAGATGCTTTGTTGGTTGCTAGGAGGCCAGCAGCTGCTAGCATCCTATCTGCAGTCTTCAGGCTGGTCCAAGGATGTCACTAATCCATCCATTTCTTCCTTAGTGGACAGCCTGGACCACCATCCAACCCAGGATTATTGTAAGCTGTATGAGGACTCACCCCTAGGGGGTATGTACCTGACAGCTAGGGCCATTTAGCCCAGAAGAGGAGTGGGGCTAATATACAGTATATAGATTTTTTTGTTGTTGTTTTTGCCCTTTTCAGAATGCAGAGTTGGGCTTTATTTGATGCAAGCTGTTTAGAGGTCTTTCTAACAGTTCAGGCTTCCTGAATGAGACATCTGATGTATGACAAACATACAGACAGAAAATGGTTATAATGTTAAAAAAGGTTTCAATCAGATATCAGGTGAACCATCCCAGCATGCTGATGGAAGTTTCATATTTCACCTAGCTGTATAAACACAGTATGGATCAGAGTGGAAAAAAAAAGCGGTACATAGGTATACTCAGTGTATCCGGTAAAAGATTACAAACTTATTACAAATTAATGTATTGATCAGTGGAATATAACAGTTGTCTTGAACTGGTAGACTCAGTGAGGGATGCAGGGCGGGCAGTGAGATGATGTCATCTCTCTGCTCCCCGCCCGCCGGCTCATTGACTGGCCAGTTTCTTCGCTCACCTGCGGACCGGACCGCCTCCTCTCTCGATGTCTGTCCTGCTGCTCCTGCACGCCTGCAGACTCACCTGTCAACCCCCCCTCACTCATCCGCCGACCTGCCCGCTCAGGCTCTCTCTCACCTGCCGACCTCCGCTGACTGGCCCGCCCGCTCGTTAACCCGCACACTCGTCCTCCCGCCCGCTCACTCATTCACTGACTGGCCTGCCAATCACTAATTCTCGGAGGGGGCAATTGCCCTGTTGCCCCCCCCGAATCCGCCCCTGTGTGACATTTGTTTTGCTGTCTGTGCACCTCTTCAGAAGAGTTTACCTCACTTTCTGTCCCAATGACAAATGTTTTTGACAATTTGGGGATTTTAGTGAAACAAGGATTGGTGATAAAGCATCAGTGGAAAGGAGACACGTTTTTCCCATATTAACTCTTACAGGAGAGAATTTCCATTCCTAGGGGTAGATTTCATCTCACTTCCTGTTGTCTCCTTCCGTTTGCAAGTAGGAGTCGTTTGTAAGTTGGATGTTTTAAATTAGGGGCCTGCCCTATATACTCTGCAGAAATTGGGCCTTTGGTGTTGGTGTTGCCACAACACTGTAAGCCTTCACAGGGCCCTGCTGTGAAATATTAGATCAAGAATTGTAATTACATGTACCTGTTGAACAGGGGAAGAAAAATTGGGCCTTTGGTGGTGGTGCTGGTGCCACAACACTGTAAGTCCTCACAGTTACTCTTGGTGGGTGCAGAAATGGGCCCTGCTGTGAGATATTAGATCAAGAATTGTAATTACATGTCCCTGTTGAACAGGGGCAGAAAAATTGGGCCTTAGGCACTGGTGCCACAACACTGCAACCCCTCACAGATACTCTAGTAGGAGCACAGGAACAAGCCCTGCTGCAAAGTATTGCATCAAAAATTGTAATTACACGCCCCTGTTAAAAAGGGACTGAAAAATTGGGCCTTAGGCACTGGTGCTGGTGCCACAACAATGCAACCCCTCACAAATACTCTAGTTGAGTGCAGCAACGACCCTCTTTGCAAAATATTGCATCAAAAATTGTAATTACACGCCCCTGTTAAACAGGGGCTGAAAAATTGGGCCTTAGCCACTGGTGGCGGCGCCCAGAACCAAAAATATTCTTACAAGCTATCAGCATGATCATTGAGGAGGAAGAGGATAGTCACTCAGCATCAGCATAGGCAGTCTTGAAGGGATCTGACATTTCAAAAAAAATTATTCGGTTACATCAGCATCAGGTGCTTGGTAGCTGGTGGTGATCCAAGACTCATTCATTTTTATGAAGGTCAGCCGATCAACTGAGTCGGTGGACAGGCGCACCCTGTGATCGGTTACAAAACCTCCAGCAGCACTGAATGTGCGTTCCGAAAGAACGCTGGACGAAGGACAGACCAGTAGCTCAATTGCCTACTGTGCAAGCTCTGGCCAGTGATCCATCCTCAAGACCCAGTAACCCAGAGGATTTTCGGTGGGAAAGGTGTCCAAGTCAGATCTTGCCCCTAGGTATTCCTGCACCATGTAAAACAGACGCTGGCGATGGTTGCTGGATCCGATCATACCTTGGGGATGCAGACTAAAAAATTGTCTGAACGTATCGGTCAGACAGCCACCTTCTCCACCGCTCCTTTGACTGACCAAAGCCTCAGCAACACGTTGTCCAGGAACAGGAGTTTGTTGGGAACGCGTTGCACAGACCTTTCTGCAAGGCCTCCTGAAGATGTTTCATCCTCTGCTCCCTCTGCAACAGCAAGATAAGGTCCGCAACCTTACCCTTGTAACGTGGACCAAGGAGGGTTGCCAGCCAGTATTGATCCCTCTCCTTGATACCACGAATACGAGGATTCTTCCGCAGGCTTTGCAGGATCAGGGAGGCCATGCAGCGTAGGTTTGCTAAGGCATTCAGTCCGGAGTCCTCTGGGTCACTAAGGACGACATGATCTGCAGCCACCTCCTCCCAGCCACGTACAAGTCCATGGGTTTTTTGGAACTGTAAATGATCCCTTAAAGACTGCTGCTGATGCTGAGTGCCAGGCTCCACCTCCATGCTGACACAATCCTCCTCTTCCTCCTCCTCCTCCCCCTCTTCCTGTGTGATCGGCTGGCATGCAGGAACACTGTCTGGATAAAGGGGGCCTTGAGAGCTAAGGAAGTCCTCCTCTTCCTGCCTCTGTTCTGCCTCAAGTGCCCTGTCCATTATTCCAAGCAGCGTGTGCTCCAACAGGTGGACAAGGGGGACAGTGTCACTGATGCATGCACTGTCACTGCTCACCATCCTCGTGACCTCCTCAAATGGTGACAGGACAGTGCATGCATCCCTGATCATGGCCCACTGGCGTGGGGAAAAAAACCAAGCTCCCCTGACCCTGTCCTGGTGCCATAGTCACACAGGTACTCATTGATGGCCCTCTGCTGCGTGTGCAGCCGCTGCAGCATGGCCAACGTTGAGTTCCACCTGGTGGGCATGTCACAGATTAGGCAGTTCTTGGGCAGGTTCAATTCTTTTTGGAGGTCAGCCAGCCGAGCACTGGCATTATATGACCTGCGGAAATGCACACAGACTTTCCTGGCCTGCCTCAGGACATCCTGTAAGCCCGGGTACCTGCCCAAGAACCGCTGCACCACCAAGTTATGTACGTGAGTCAAACAGGGCACATGGGTCAGTTGTCCCTGTAGTAGGGCAGAGAGGAGGTTGGTGCCATTGTCGCAAACCACCATACCTGCCTTAAGCTGGCATGGCATCAACCACCTCTGAACCTGCCCCTGCAGAGCTGACAGAATCTCTGCCCCAGTGTGGCTCCTGTCCCCCAAGCACACCAGGTCAAGCAACGCATGGCATCTTTTGGCCTGCGTGCTTGCGTAGCCCCGTGAACGCTTATGGAGCACCGCTGGTTCCAAAGTCAAATCAGCACAGGAAGAGGCCATGGAGGAAGAAGAGGAGGGGGTGGAGGAGAGAGGTGTGGCAGAATCACCACTAGTAGTATTTTGGAGGCGTGGTGGCAGAACAACCTCCAACACTACTGCACCCTGCCCTGCATCCTTCCCACCTGCCAGAAAAGTCACCCAGTGCGCGGTGAAAGATAGGTAACGTCCCTGTCCATGCTGGACCATGAGTCAGCAGTAATATGCACCTTACCGCTGACCACCCTGTCCAGCGAAGCCAAGACATTGCCTTCCACATGCCGGTAGAGAGCCGGAATCGCCTTTCATGAGAAAAAGTGGCGTTTGGGAACCTGCCACTGAGGAATCGCACATTCCACAAACTCACGGAAGGGGGCAGAGTCTACCAACTGAAAAGGCAGCAGTTGAAGTGCTAGCAATTTAGCCAAGCTAGCATTCAACCGCTGGGCATGTGGATGGCTGGGAGCGAACTTCTTTCGGCGGTGCAGCAGCTGGGGCCGGGAAATTTGCCTGGTAAAATCTGACATCGGTGTACCAATAGCAGATTGCCCCTAAGTACTTGGATATGACACACCTAATTCTACACCTTCATTGCTCTCAGTGCAGGTCTCAGAGAGGACTGAAGGTATAGTGGGGTTGGAGATCCCAGCTGATGAGGAGCAAGGAGAGGTCCTCTTTGTTCTTTGGTGTGGGTCTTTTAGGTATGCTTGCCAATGAACTGTATGGCAGGTCAACATATGTTTGGTCAAGCATGTGGTGCCCAAGCGGGAGATGTTTTGGCCACGAGAGATACTCTTGAGATATATGTTGCAAATAGCAGTGGTGGGATCTGATGCACTCATCTCAAAAAAGGCCCACACCAAAGAACTTTTGGAATAACGTGCAGAGACAGCAGCGCCCTGCACATGCAGAGCTCCGCGGTGTGATGCAGTCGGTGTGCTGCCCTTAAGCTGGCCCCTGGAGGGCATTCTGCCTCGTTGGTGATGTGCCTTCTCCTCTTCCTCCTCCCTCCTATCAGGCACCCACGTGGAGTCAGTGACCTCACCATCCCCTCCCTCCTCATCACTGGAGCAAAGCTGGCAGTATGCTGCAGCTGGGGGAACATGACTGCCAGATTGCTGTCCTACTTGGGCACCCCCTCTCTCTGGGCTCACCTTACTGCCTTCCTCTATCTGGGTACCATCATCGGAGCCTTCAAAATACTGAGCATCCTCCTGGAGCATGTACCCAACACTGTGGTCAAACAGTTCAGGGGACTCCTCAGGTGGACATGGTGGGGCTAGGGAAGGAGTGACTGATGCCATTGAGCCGAGGGAAGAGGCCGCGTTGGCAGCTGCTTTGCCAGACAAAGTACCCTGAGCCTGGGTGAGAGAGGATGAGGACGGTTTGGTCAACGACTCTACCAAGTCTTCTGCATGTTGCGGCTCAACATGGCCAGCTGCCGAAAAAAAGGACAAGCGTGTCCCACGGCCACGTGCTGATGAGGATGCACTGTCTCCACTGTTGCCTTTAGACACAGAGCCTGCTTGCCCTCTTTTATTGACTTGTGACTGTCTGCCTCTCCTTGTCGGCCTTCCAGACATACTAATGGCCTGCAATGAGATGTAGCTGAATATAGCAGTGAGATGTATATACTAAAACTGCAGCCCAGCAGAATCAACTGCCTGCCTGTAGTATTATTAGTATGAGAACACCAGCAATTGTCTTCGGGTAGCTTTAGGTGCACACTGTGCAGAGGATGCAGTACACTAACTGTAAATACTGTAACTGCCTGCCTGTGGTATTAATCGGATCAGAAGAACACCACTAATTTTCTTCAGGTAGCTTTAGGTGCACACTGTGCAGAGGACACAGTGCACTAACTGTAAATACTGTAGCTGCCTGCCTGTGGTATTATTAGGAGCAGAACAACAGCAATTGTCTCCAGGTAGCTTTAGGTGCACACTGTGCAGAGGACGCACTACACTAATTGTAAATACTGTAGCTGCCTACCTGTGGTATTAATAGGATCAGAAGAACACCACTCATTTTCTTCAGGTAGCTTTAGGTGCACACTGTGTAGAGGACACAGTGCACTAACTGTAAATACTGTAGCTGCCTTCCTGTGGTATTAATTGGAGCAGAACAACAGCAATTGTCTCCAGGTAGCTTTAGGTGCACACTGTGCAGAGGACGCACTACACTAGCTGTAAATACTGTAGCTGCCTGCCTGTGGTATTAATAGGATCAGAAGAACACCACTAATTTTCTTCAGGTAGCTTTAGGTGCACACTGTGCAGAGGACACAGTGCACTAACTGTAAATACTGTAGCTGCCTGTGGTATTAATAGGAGCAGAACAGCAGCAATTGTCTCCAGGTAGCATTAGATGCACACTGTGCAGAGGACGCACTACACTAACTGTAAATACTGTAGCTGCCTGCCTGTGGTATTAATAGGATCACAAGAACACCACTAATTTTTTTCAGGTAGCTTTAGGTGCACACTGCAGAGGACACAGTGCACTAACTTGTAAATACTGCAGCTGCCTGCGGTACTGTACTAATAGGATCAGAAGAACACCACTAATTTTCTTTAGGTAGCTTTAGGTGCACACTGTGTAGAGGATGCACTACACTAACTGTAAATACTGTAGCTGCCTGCGGTACTGTACTAATAGGATCAGAAGAACACTAATTTTCTTCAGGTAGCTTTAGGTGCACACTGTGCAGAGGACGCACTACACTAACTGTAAATACTGTAGCTAATAGGACTAATAGGATCAGAAGAACACCAGCAATTTTCTTCAGGTAGCTGTAAATACTGTAAAAACACCTGCCTGCCAGTAGTAGGAAGAGAATAACAGGAACGGATCTAGCTAAACTAAATACAGTGTATATATATATATATATATATATATACACACACACACACACACACACACAATACACTGTAAGTGCAGCTAACTGACTTGCCTGCCTACTCTATCTAACTTAAATCAAATTACACTGTCTCTCTGTCTATCTATCTCTCTCTCAACGCCGGAACACACTACACAGGGCCTCCGTGCAGGCGGCCTTATATAGTGTGGGGCGTGTACTAAACCCCCTGAGCCATAATTGGCCAAAGCAACCCTGGCTTTGGCCAATTACGGCTCTCTGTACAGACGGCGCTGTGATTGGCCAAGCATGTGGGTCATAGTGCATGCTTGGCCAATCATCAGCCAGCAATGCACTGCGATGCCGCAGTGAATTATGGGCCATGACACGCCACTCGAATTTGGCGCGAACGGCCCATATCGTTCGTAATTCGGCGAACGGCCAAACACACGATGTTCGAGTCGAACATGGGTTCGACTCGAACCTGAAGCTCAACCCTACTTTCTATATTACCTTCTGCCCATACAGGGACAGTATATGCATAAAAAGTTTGAGGAGAAAGGATATCCAAGGGATTTAGTGATGAACGCTCTCCTTTCCAATAAGATACAACCATCTGTGAATAACAATAGAAACTTAATTCTTCAGAAATGGTAAACACGGTTAGATTCATGTCAACATTTAATACAAAATATAGAGCTATCTCTAAAATAATATACAAACACTATGATATTCTAAAACTTGATCATATTCTGGCCCCAATACTTCCTCCCAAGACGTTCACGTACAATTAAAAATATTATTGCTCCTAGTAAATTAACAAAACCTAATAGTAGGCCCCTGTTTGATATCAGAACCTATTTCGACACCAAGCCTGGTATTTTCCAATCTTGTAAGAGAGGGTGCCTCACTTGCCAATCAATACCTCATGGTCGTTCAGAAATAGTTACCAATGGAGGCAAGTCCTTCCAAAATAAACAATTTATCACGTGTTCTACTGAGTTCGTTGTTTATGTTCTGCGATGCTCATATGGCCTGTTGTATGTGGGCCGTACAATACGCACCCTACGGACAAGAGTGGGTGAGCATCGCAGATTGACTAAAAAGGGATGCGTTAAGCATAGCGTTCCGTGTCATTTTAGTCAGAAGCATAATAGAGATTTTGGACAAATGGAAGTACTTGCAATTGAGGCTATCCCTAGGGGTACCCATATGGACAACGAAAAGTTCTCCCTCCTTTGCCGAAGGGAGACTTTTTGGATATATTTATTGGGGTCTCTTTTGCCTGGGGGCCTTAATGAAGAAATCGACATCCTGAGTGTGATTATATAATACCTTCCTAATTAATATAAAGTTACAGGTGGCTGCATTTATTGATATACATATGCAGATGTGATAATAGGCAAGATGGATGATGACGTACAATTCCACATTGAAAGATAATTCTCTCAATGTGGCTTCTTGGAATCGTATGTGGTTTTTCATCTGGTAAGTATACCATTGGTGTTGTATTTTTCATTTTATCCATTACATACATTTATTCATTTTTTAGCATATATTGTATACTCATATATTTACACATATAAAGATTTTAATGTTATATGGTGGTTTTAGTAATTATTTATGCAGACCCTCAAAGGGGGTTCTTTTGGGTTTTTTTCACAGTCCATTACTGGTGACAATTTATGTTGCTAGTGGTGGACTGTGAGAGAGTTCAATAATAATGTGTTATTATTATAGATATGTAAATACACATATATATGTAAGTATTTTATCATCTTTATTGCTAAACTTGGTGCATTTTTTTTGCATTTATGTGCTTTTTCTTGTGTTTATTATTGTATTTGTATAAGGCATACAGGAGGTTAACATCATTAGAACTGACAGTTTACCCCACCCGCTTCTGTATACCTATATAAATTCCTTCCTGCTGTGGCTCCCGTGACTTTGATAAAGCGCAGGGTGTGAAACATGTAAGTCACAGTCGCCACAGTAACAATGAGCCTGCGACCCGCCTAACACCAGGACTCTCTAGGACACCCCTTGTTTATGGTCTTTCCGGCCTCGATCTTTGCCTCCGGGTCTTTGGAGCTAGTGCACATCACTCTGAATGCCATCCAGGTGGTCAGATTTTAGCAGATTGTAGCTTGCTGGATCACTGTATCAGCCTGCTTGCCTGCCTGTTTGTCTACACCCAGCAGCGTGGACTACAGTACACCATCTGCAGCACAGTGAGTGTGACATCTCCAGTAGCCAGTAGTATTTTAGAGAGCTGTGTTTCTCCACTCTGGTCTTTCTCTACACATTGAGCCACACCCAGCAGTGTGGACTACAGTACACCATCTGCAGCACAGTGAGTTTGACATCTCCAGTAACCAGTAGCTGTACTCTAGAGAGCTGTGTCTCTCCACTCTGGTTTTCCCTACTTATTGAGCTATCTAGCTATCCGGTCATTATCTGGACAATGGAGTGTACCTATTGATGTTAACCCTCTGTCACCAGGAAGTGTGGCGGTATAGCATATATTATAATTCAGAGTACTTCAACTATGAGAATGATTTTTATTTTATTTTGTTTGATTTTAACTACATCATTTTCATTGAACAGTTGTTATTTCATTTAATTGTGCATCCAATAAATGAACTATATTGAGTACTACTATTGCCAAAGTTCTTTTGGTACTGGTCCCATTGAGCACTGCATTTGTTGCTTAATTTTGTCTACTTTTTCCAGAAGTTGGCAGCTGCACTGGGGTCCGGTCATTTATTTACATTGTTTATGACAGGACTATATATGTCTCTTATGACTGCCAGTTTTTAGCGCTTAATGACTTTATTGTTTTTTTAATGGAGAGTGAAAGTTCATAAGTGAAGTGCCTTTCATGGGAGATTAATGCATTGTGCAGCAGTACAGTGGAGAATCGCATGTCATTGCAGTGGTAGTCAGTTCAGGAGTGCAGGTTGGTACAGTGGTGTTCAGGGGTGAAGTGTGCAAATGAAATGGTTGCCAGTGGAGAAGCATTTGAATGCAGTGGTAGTCAGCTGCAATGGAGATCAGTGAAGAAGTGTACCAGTGCAGTGATGGTCAATAAAGAAGTGTTTCTATGCAGGGGCATTCAGTGGAAAAACGTGCTATATGAGCTTTGGAACTCCATGAAGTGCATTTAGAAGTAGTAAAAGTCAGAGGAGAAGTGAAGGTGTGTATTGGTGGTCAAGGGAGAAGTGTGCATGATGTGTCCTTGGTAGGGATGAGCCAAACACACCCCTGTTCGGTTCGCACCAGAACATGCGAACAGGCAAAAAATTTGTTCGAACACGCGAACACCGTTAAAGTGTATGGGACATGAACATGAATAATCAAAAGTGCTAATTTTAAAGGCTTATATGCAAGTTATTGTCATAAAAAGTGTATGGGGACCTGGGTCCTGCCCCAGGGGACATGGATCAATGCAAAAAAAAGTTTTAAAAACGGCTGTTTTTTCGGGAGCGTTGATTTTAATAATGGTTAAAGTGAAACAATAAAAGTGTAATATTCCTTTAAATTTCATACCTGGGGGGTGTCTATAGTATGCCTGTAAAGGGGTGCATGTTTCCCGTGTTTAGAACAGTCTGACAGCAAAATGACATTTCAAAGGAAAAAAAGTAATTTAAAACTACTCGCGGCTATTAATGAATTGCCGGTCCGACAATACACATAAAAGTTTATTGATAAAAACGGCATGGGAATTCCCCAAAAGGGAACCCCGAACCAAAATTTAACTGGATATTAAGGGGAACCCCGGCCAAATTTTTTTTAAAAATGGCGTGGGGTCCCCCTCAAAATCTATACCAGACCCTTCAGGTCTGGTATGGATTTTAAGGGGAACCCCGTGCCAAGATTTTTTAAAAAATGGCGTGGGGTCCCCCCAAAAATCCATACCAGACCCTTATCCAAGCACGCAACCTGGCAGGCCGCAGGAAAAGAGGGGGGATGAGAGAGCGCCCCCCTTCCTGAACCGTACCAGGCCACTTGCCCTCAACATTGGGAGGGTGCTTTGGGGTAGCCCCCCAAAACACCTTGTCCCATGTTGATGGGGACCAAGGGCCTCATCCCCACAACCCTTGCCTGGTGGTTGTGGGGGTCTGCGGGCAGGGGGCTTATTGGAATCTGGAAGCCCCCTTTAACGAGGGTACCCCCAGATCCCAGCCCTCCCCCCTGTGTGAAATGGTAAGGGGGTACAAAAGTACCCCTACCATTTCACAAAAAAAATGTGAAAAATGTTAAAAATGACAAGAGACAGTTTTTGACAATTCCTTTATTTAAATGCTTCTTCTTTCTTCTATCTTCTATCTTCCTTCGGTTTCTTCCTCCATCTTCTTCTTCTTCTGGTTCTTCCTCCAGTGTTCTCGTCCGGTATCTTCCTCTGCGGCGTCTTCTTCCCTTCTTCTCGGGCCGCTCCGCATCCACCATGATGGGAGGCTCCCGCTGTGTGACGCTTCTCGTCTTCTGACGGTTTTTAAATAACGGAGGGCGGGGCCCCAGGGACTTGATGGGGACTTCTCTGTGGCATTCCCCGTGATGTCAGAGGGTCGGGAGTCACCCGTTACCTGCCAGGCCTGCCAGGTTGCGTGCTCGGATAAGGGTCTGGTATGGATTTTTGGGGGGACCCCAGGTACGAAATTTAAAGGAATATTACACTTTTATTGTTTCACTTTAAGCATTATTAAAATCACTGCTCCTGAAAAAACGGCCATTTTTAAAACTTTTTTTTGCATTGATCCATGTCTCCTGGAGCAGGACCCAGGTCCCCAAACACTTTTTATGACAATACCATGCATATAAGCCTTTAAAATTAGCACTTTTGATTTCTCCCATAGACTTTTAAAGGGTGTTCTGAGGCTTTCGAATTTGCTGAGAACACCCCAAATTGTTCGCTGTTTGGCGAACTGGCGAACAGCCAATGTTCGAGTTGAACAGGAGTTCGACTTGAACTCGAAGCTCATCCCTAGTCCTTGGCAACAGGGTGGTTGGATTCTGTTTATATTCGGTGGCATTAGGTGATCTTTCAGTCTTCCATACAGAACTAATAACCCCTGCAGTCCATGGCTGGAAGGGAAAAGTTTTTTTTTCAGCTGATATAGTTTTGTTCCCTGAATGTTACACTGCCTGAGAAGTCTACTTGGCCCATAGACATACCTTGCTCATGTAGTACAAGCATACTCCACTCAATATCAGTGGCGGCCCATCCATACAGGGCGCAGGGGCACCGCCCTCCTAATCTATATGCAAGGCACCTGACACATGGATTCCAGTTGACTGGGTGGCGATGGGAGCAACACATGCCACAGAAACCTCCAAACAGGATAATGATGATGATTGCTGTAGTACTGAAATTCGTCTCTAGATTTCACTGCACTGTTAGCACATGTTCAGTAATCAGGCAGAATAACACACTGTAAACTTCCCTCTCAAGTGTGCACCTCCCTTTAGGAGAGTCACAGACAGCATCACAGGCTCCGGAAGTGCTCAGGAGACAAACAGATGAGATACTTTTTCTGTCTGGCTGCCACAATGCCAGTCTGTCTCTCTTCCTGTGTCCTCCTCTCTCTCCCCCAATCACAGCTCTCCTTGGCTGCTATCCAATCCTGTCCTTCCTTGTTTTTGTTGTTAGGGGTGAGATTCCTTCTTAGCTACAGCAGGAGCCAATCTGCCTTCAATCCTGCCTTCAATCCTGCAGCAGAGAACATATAAATTAGCTCAGCATAATCCTCCACCCCTCCAAAAATCTCTCGTAAAATTTCTAGACACTTGGTGGCTGTGCAACCTGGATGGTCACTTTTTAGATTTCTGATTACATCTGAAGCGGGAGCTCTTAGGCTTAACCTTTGTCTTTTTACTGTGTCAGCGACTTCCCATTCTTCCACAGCCTGCACTGCCTGATCTATCCAGGTTTCGAAGTCCTCTTCCCCAGATGGCACAAGGACCTTCCCGGAATAGAACCGCAACTTTTGATATCCATAATTGGCAGACATGGCTGAGTTTTGTTCCAACGTTTCCACCAGCTTTCCCATATTGGTAAAGAATGTAGCAGGAGGGAACCCTGCAGCTGGGGTGGAAATACTTGCTGATACTCCTGGTCCTAAAGTTGTTGAGCTAGCATTTTCAGGGTGATCATCCAGCATACTTGGCTGTATTAGCTGAGCTTCAAGATCCCCTGGTAACTGTATGCTAACTCCCTGGAAACAGGTCCGGATCGCTCTTTTCCATTCTAGCAAAGCATAGGTGTGAAAGGCTGTCTGATCAACTTTCAGGTACAATATGAATATTTTCTGATCAGGCATCAAAGCTGACACTACTTGCTGGACCTGTTTCTCTGTCCAAATGGCACCAGTGAGACTCATAATTACACAGAGCCCCAACCTGCCATTTTGCTCTTCACATCACTTGGCAGCAATGACAGGGTCCATCATAGTGACTTGGCTGGTAGAGGTAGTCATCACTCTGTGACAGGGACCAGAAGGTATCCCGGACAAGAACCCCCACAAGTAGCGCTACCCCGCAAGGGCCGCTGTAATATATGGGTCTTCTGTCCCACACCAGTGATGGCTCACCCTCACATGGATCCAAGTAACACCAAAACACCGTTTAAACTTTTAGCTGGGCTTTATTAGGACTAGAAATAAGCCCTGAAAAGAGATAAACTGATGAACAGAATACCAATATTAAATGCAATGATATAATACAACTGCTCAGTAAAGGAAAACAGGATTTGTGTTCGTTCACTTTAACCGCCAGTGGGAGGCCTTGCCTGAAATGCACTGAACAAGTGGTGAATGAAACTGTACAATACAATACACATATAATGTTCAACAATTTCCCAAAAGTGATATTACTGACTATAAGATCCTACCTAGGTCTTGTAGGTTCTAGCTAACCACTGGCCAGTTCACACAAAGACACACAAAGTCTGCCAGCGTTGGGGGCCTTTAAATCCTATGTTTGAGTACTCAGACTTTTGTGAAGTATTATTTGTAATCCACAGAATGGAAAGGGGTATCTTCGCAAAGTGTCACAAAGATTAACAGATGTGGTGATCCACCTTCAGATAGAGCTGCATTAGCGGTAAATAGGACCTAGCAGGATTAAGCAAGATCCACTTACACAAGGATGGCAGAAGATCTCTCACCATTAGATGCACTTGATATATCTTCCTTCCAGCAATTGGTAGATTGATCGCTGTCTCAGTCGACTGGATGGCGATGGGAGCAACACATGCCACAGAAACCTCCAAACAGGATAATGGTGATGATTGCTGCAGTACTGAAATTCGTCTCTAGATTTCACAGCACTGTTAGCACACGTTCAGTAATCAGGCAGAATAATACACTGCAAACTCCCCTCTCAAGTGTGCACCTCCCTTTAGGAGAGTCACAGACAGTATCACAGGCTCTGGAAGTGCTCAGAAGACAAACACATGGGATACTTTTTCTGTCTGGCTGCCACAATGCCAGTCTGTCTCTCTTCCTGTGTCCTCCTCTCTCTTCCCCATCACAGCTCTCCTTGGCTGCTATCCAATCCTGTCCTTCCTTGTTTTTGTTGTTAGGGGTGGTCTTCCTTCTTAGCTACAGCAGGACCCAATCTGCCTTCAATTCTGCAGCTGTACCCAATAGAGTCTCTCCTCCTGCTATCAGTTTTAGCCAGAAAATGCAATGCAATGTTTCAGAGAGCAATACTCTGCATATATTACAGAGCCAATACTAATCCGGTGCTACAAAAGCTTTTTCCAGTCCCTTTCCCAGTTCTACAAAACAATAAAAACAACAAAAAAAACACTATCTGCCTGATTACTATCTGAGGAGTGAGTGAGTTTGGATGCATCTGACTGAAAATACCCTGTGCCTGGCTGCTTTCTCCATTAATAGATCAGAACCTGGGATAAATTTGCCAGGCCAAATCAGGGGTCCGGTATACTTTATTTACAGAAAGCGGTGAGAGGAGCAGTGCTTGGCCATATTTCACTACTGACATTACACAGCACTTGGATTCTGATGGCTCTTGAGAGGAGTACTACAATAGGGTGCTTTGATGCTTTGTAGGCCCAGCCACCAGCCATGATTTGCCTGCATCACAACACAGGGATGACAGTGATGACATTGACACTGAATCCTAAATAAGGAAACAGAAAGGTTATATTAAACAATTTAATTAGCATAATGGGAGGATAGAGAATCCAGTAAGGCAAAATATAAGCTGAATAAATTTCTTTAAAACTTTAAATTAAAACACTTTACTTCTGTATAGTATGTCCTCAGAGAATGAACTTTTAATTTTCTCAGTCTCATCTAATAGTAATATAAAGGATTCATGAAATAATAATTAAGCATGGCGTCCCTGTTCTTATCTGCAGAGGAATGGAAGGCACAGTTTATAAAAACAGAAAGAAAGAAACTGCTGCATTACAAAGCCCAACTTGTTAAGGACTTGAACCCTTGTATCTATTGCCCCTTTGCTGGTTACTTTGTGGAGGCACATCCATCAGATAAGTATGTTTGACTTGATATAGCAGGTGTTACTTGGTGTGAGCAGAGTGATACAAATGTAATTAGGGAATGATTTCTGCTAAATTAATTATAAATTTGTTGAAATCTCAACATCATACGCAATGCTTCAGTGAAATTTGCCTGAAAAAAAAATGATTTACCATTTTATAAAATCTCCCCATGTTGCTCTGCAAGCCCTTTTGACGCTATCCAAGTCATGCCTGCCAAACACTAGATAAATGGGGTACTGCAGCAAAGGATTTAATAGTGGCAAGAAGGTTTTACCCCCTTCCTGACCAGAGCACTTTTTACAATTTGGCACTGCGTCGCTTTAACTGGTAATTGCGCGGTCATGCAATGCTGTACCCCAACAAAATTTGCGTCTTTTTTTTCTCACAAATAGAGCTTTCTTTTGGTGTTATTTGATCACCTCTGCAGTTTTTATTTTTTGCACCATAAACAAAAAAATAGCGCCAATTTTGAAAAAAAAAACAATATTTTTTATTTTTTGCTAGAATAAATATTCCCAAAAATGTTTTTAAAAAACAAATTTCTTCATCAGTTTAGGCCAATATATATTCTTCTACATATTTTTGATTTTAAAAAATAGCAATAAGCATATATTGATTGGTTTGCGCAAAAGTTATAGTGTCTACAAACTATGGGAAACATTTATGGCATTTTTATGGAATTTTTTAATTTTACTTTTTTTTTTTACTAGTAATGGTGGTGATCTGTGATTTTTTGCGGTATTGCGATGAACAGATCGGACACTTTTGACACATTTTTGGGACCATTGACATTTATACAGCGATCAGTGCTATAAAAATGCACTGATTACTGTGTAAATGTCACTGGTAGGGAGGGGGTTAACACTAGGGGGCGATCAAGGGGTTAAATATGTGTTCCCTCAGTGTGTTATAACTGTATGAGGATAGGACTGAGTAGGAGAGGAGACATATTGCTGTTCCTACTTACTAGGAACAAACATGTCTCCTCTCCTCTGATAGCACAGGGATTTGTGTTTACACACACAAATCCCTGTGCTGGCGCTCGTTCACGTGATCACGCGTTGCCGGTGTCGATCGCAGGCAAAAAATGGTAATCCTAGCAAATAATGTGCAATGATTACAATATGTGAGCAAAAAAATTGGTCATCGTGACAATACATAGACATCAAGATTATAAAATTTTGTAAATATGCAGTTGTAATAATACACTGGCAATAAATTAGTTATTGCTGTGTAATACTGTATGAATAGTATAACCAGGTTGTGGTCTTCAGCAAAGTATTCCATACAGAAAATAGTAATAATGCAGTTTATTAAAGTGGTTGTTAAGCCACTGTAAGAACTTTATATAATCCTGTTTGTTTTCTAATGATAGGTGCGTCTGTGTTTTATTTTAAAAAATGAAGATTATACCTCATTTCAGAGCACCACTCGGCGATCACATGACTGGCCGCCTCTCTCCTCTCCCTGATAGATACAGCGGGTGGAGTAGCTGACATCAGTTGGGAGGGGAGGAGAGATTCGGCCAGTCACGTGAGCGCTGAAATGAGGTATAATCTGCATTTATTTTTTTAAATACAGTCACAGGAGCACCTATCGTTTGGAAACAAGGAGGATTATCTATGATATGAAATGTTATTTCAGCAGCAGGAGGGGAGGGGTTGGGCCCCAACACAGGAGTCGGCAGTGAGGGAGGGGGGAGAGGAGGACAGGAAAGACAGGAGAGCTGTAGATGGCGGAGGCACATAAACTGACCATGATGTCAGGGCTCAGCAACCATGATACACCGTGGTGAGTTTACAAAGGGGAGGGCAAAAACTGGCAGGATCAGCCAGGTATTTTAGGCGATACAGGGGGCCAAATTACACAGCACTGTGCTGTATAACATGCTTTAAAGGAACACGATCCATTTTTATTTTTTTTAGGCTAACAAACACTTTAACTAAACTCAAAACCAAAAATGTAATCTACTGCATCTTACTAGTCTATGGTGTGGTGGCTACATTAATTTTGTGGCTACGTCACTCCACCGCTATATCTATGGAGGGATCCATATAGGCTGCTTTCCTAATATGGGCTTCATACATGTCTATATCTCTTCATCTCCATTATATGAGGGCAGGGCAATAGTTTATAGAGGACAGCTAGGAAAGTAGATATTCTTTGGCATAAAAATTATGTGTGTTACCATGCTTTAAAAATTAAAGTGGATGTAAACCCAATGTCATCCTTTCTAAACTACTGCCATAGGGATTATCTATAAGGATATACATGCCTCCTGCATGTATCCTTACCTGTCAAATGTCTCCCCTCTGTCTGTTATGAGAGCCAAAAAACTGCAGATTCTGTGGGTGGGTCTGTTGTCTGGAGCTCGGTGGGTCGAGTTGTGATGTCAGTAGACTCCCCGCCCACCTTTACACTCCCCTTGTCAATATGCATTTTCTCCTGTGTGTTTCTTACACTGAACTTCTGCTATGATCTCTGACATCCAGTGAAAGGACAGGAAAGTAACCACATGACTTCAGCATGCCAAATCATGCTGAGGTGTGGAACAGCCAATCCTTTCAGAGCTGCTGAAGAAAGGAGTGGGGGTGGGAATTAAAAATGAATGCATGTCGCTTAGGCTAGTGCATGAGATATGTAAATCACCTGTCACTCACAGCAAGGGGGAGGATTTGACAAAGTTTTTCTCTGTTTGTCAAGATTAATCTCACTGAACAATAAAAGAGGATTGCTCAGAGCTGGATTAACTCTGTGTGGCAAGACTGGGCTCAAATGATAGGAAATCTTATACTCTACATTATGACATCAAAAAAAAAAAAAAAAAAAATTTTCGGGTTTACATCCACTTTAAGTGTTAAAATACCTAAAACAATAAGGTTATATAAATAACACTGTGTAACAATGTATCTAAAAAAAATTACACCAAATTATACTGCTTAGTTCACAAACAATGTGTCCATAATTAAATCATAAATCCAAATAAACAAAAAAACAAGTTCTTAAAGTGGAGCTTTACCCAAAAGGAGAAGTTCTGCATTAAGCACTCACCCCCCCCCCCCCCCCGCCACATTTGGCGAGCAATTTATATTGGGGGGGGAGCGGGTAGCTAGTTTTGACAGGTAGTTTTGACTGCTCCTACTTCCGCTCAAATCGAAGTTATGCTCTCCCCCAACCCCCTCTCTGCAGTCTTCTAGGACACGTCACAGGTCCCAGAAGACTGTCCGACCATTCAACAGGCGCAGTGTGACTCACGCATTCACAGTGTGCACAGTTGAAATGCTGGGGAGAGGAAGAGAAGCGATGGTTCAGGTGATCAAATCACTGGTTCCTGGGACAGGTGGGTGTGTGTTTATTACATTACTACACTTTTTGCAGCTGTTATTACACTTTTTGTAGCTGGAGACTTTTAATAAAAAATAAAACTGACTGGAGCTCCTCTATAATATCCACCTTCAAGTGCAATGTGTGCAGAAAATCTTTTTATCCACTTTCCGATCGTACGTGACCCAACACCAGGTAGGGGGCGCGCTTTTCGCGCCACCAGCAGCCTGTTCCCGCTGTGATTATACACAGCAGGAGCTGATCGGTGGGTAAAGCGGACTCTGACGGCGCCTCTGATGGCGCCTGCCAATCCTTCGGACCAGAAGAAGAACGGCGGCCTGCAAACAAGCAACAAAGCAACAATGCAGGGACACAGGTCCATGCCTTCCCCTAGTAAAAGCACCTCCCACACTACACAAAATCACTAGCTAGGCACACAGTTAACCCTTTGATCGCCCGTGATGTTAACCCCTTCCCAGCCAGTGTCATTAGTATAGTGACAGTGCATATTTTTTAGCACTGATCACTGTATTAGTGTCACTGGTCCCCAAAAAGTGTCAGTTAGTGTCCGGCTGTTCACCGCATTATTGCAGTACCGCTATAAATCACTGATCCCCCCATTACTAGTCAAAAAAAAATAATAATAAAAAATATATATATAAAAATATCCCATAGTTTGTAGACACTTTAACCACTTCAGCCCCAGAAGGATTTACCCCCTTTCTGACCAGAGCACTTTTTACAATTTGGCACTGCGTCGATTTAACTGCTAATTGCACGGTCATGCAATGCTGTACCCAAAAGAAATTTGCGTCCTTTTCTTCCCACAAATAGAGCTTTCTTTTGATGGTATTTGATCACCTCAGCCATTTTTATTTTTTGAGCTGTAAACAGAAAAAGACTGAAAATTTTGAAAAAAATGATATTTTCTACTTTTTGTTATAAAAAAAATCCAATAAACTCAATTTTAGTCATACATTTAGGCCAAAATGTATTCGGCCACATGTCTTTGGTAAAATAATGTCAATAAGCGTATATTTATTGGTTTGCGCAAAAGTTATAGCACCTACAGACTAGGGTAGATTTTCTGGAATTTACACAGCTTTTAGTTTATGACTGCCTATGTCATTACTTGAGGTGCTAAAATGGCAGGACAGTACAAAACTCCCCCAAATGACCCCATTTTGGAAAGTAGACACCCCAAGGAAATTGCTGAGAGGCATGTTAAGCCCATTGAATATTCATTTTTTTGTCCCAATAAATAATGAATAATGACAAAAAAAAAAAAAAATTACAAAAAGTTGTCACTAAATGATATATTGCTCACACAGGCCACGGGCATATGTGGAATTGCACCCCAAAATACATTCAGCTGCTTCTCCTGAGTACGGGGATACCACATGTGTGGGACTTTTTGGGAGCCTAGCCGCGTACGGGGCCCTGAAAACCAATCACCGCCTTCAGGATTTCTAAGGGCATACATTTTTTATTTCACTCCTCACTATCTATCACAGTTTTGAAGGCCATAAAATGCCCAGATGGCACAAACCCCCCCCAAATGACCCCATTTTGGAAAGTAGACACCCCAAGATATTTGTTGAGAGGCATGTTGAGTCCATGGAATATTTTATATTTTGACACAAGTTGCGGGAAAGTGACAATTTTTTTTTTTTTTTTTTGCACAAAGTTGTCACTAAATGATATATTGCTCACACAGGCCATGGGCATATGTGGAATCGTACCCCAAAATACATTTAGCTGCTTCTCCTGAGTACGGGGATACCACATGTGTGGGACTTTTTGGGAGCCTAGCCGCGTAAGGGGCTCCGAAAACCAATCACCGCCTTCAGGATTTCTAAGGGCGTAAATTTTTGATTTCACTCTTCACTGCCTATCACAGTTTCGGAAGCCATGGAATGCCCAGGTGGCACACCCCCCCCCCCCAAATGACCCCATTTTGGAAAGTAGACACCCCAAGATATTTGCTGAGATGCATGGTGAGTATTTTGCCGCTCTCATTTGTTTTTGAAAATGAAGAAAGACAAGAAAAAAATTTTTTTTTTCTTTTTACAATTTTCAAAACTTTGTGACAAAAAGTGAGGTCTGCAAAATACTCACTATACCTCTCAGCAAATAGCTTGGGGTGTCTACTTTCCAAAATAGGGTCAATTGAGGGGGGTTTTGTGCCACCTGGGAATTCCATGGCCTCCGAAACTGTGATAGGCAGTGAAGAGTGAAATCAAAAATTTACGCCCTTAGAAAGCCTGAAGGTGGTGCTTAGTTTTCGGGGTCCTGTACGCGGCTAGGCTCCCAAAAAGTCTCACACATGTGGTATCCTCATACTCAGCAGAAGCAACAGAATGTATTTTGGGGTGTAATTTCACATATTCCCATGGCATGTTTGAGCAATATATCATTTAGTGACAACTTTGTGCAAAAAAAAAAAATTGTCTTTTTTCCGCAACTTGTGTCACAATATAAAATATTCCATGGACTCGACATGCCTCTCAGCAAATAGCTTGGGGTGTCTACTTTCCAAAATGGGGTCATTTGGGGGGGGGTTTGAACTGTCCTGGCATTTTATGCACAACATTTAGTAGCTTATGTCACACATCACCCACTGTTCTAACCACTTGAAGACAAAGCCCATTCTGACACATTTTGTTTACATGAAAAAATTATTTTTTTTGCAAGAAAATTACTTTGAACCCCCAAACATTATATATTTTTTTAAAGCAAATGCCCTACAGATTAAAATGGTGGGTGTTTCATTTTTTTTTTTCACACAGTATTTGCGCAGCGATTTTTCAAACGCATTTTTTGGGGAAAAAACACACTTTTTATAATTTTTAATGCACTAAAACACACTATATTGCCCAAATGTTTGATGAAATAAAAAAAGATGATCTTAGGCCGAGTACATGGATACCAAACATGACATGCTTTAAAATTGCGCACAAACGTGCAGTGGTGACAAACTAAATACATTTTTAAAAGCCTTTAAAAGCCTTTACAGGTTACCACTTTAGATTTACAGAGGAGGTCTACTGCTAAAATTACTGCCCTCGATCTGACGTTCGCGGTGATACCTCACATGCATGGTGCAATTGCTGTTTACATTTGATGCCAGACCGACGCTTGCGTTCGCCTTTGCGCGAGAGCAGGGGGGGACAGGGGTTTTTTTTTTTTTTTCTTTATTTTTTTTTGCTTTTTTATCTTATTTTTAAACTGTTCTTTTTTTTTTTTTTTTAATCATTTTTATTGTCTCAGGGAATGTAAATATCCCCTATGATAACAATAGGTAGTGACAGGTACTCTTTTTTGAAAAAATTGGGGTCTATTAGACCCTAGATCCCTCCTCTGCCCTCTAAGCATCTGACCACACCAAGATCGGTGTGATAAAATGCCTTCCCAATTTCCCAATGGCGCTGTTTACATCCGGCGAAATCTAAGTCATGAAATGCTCGTAGCTTCCGGTTTCTTAGGCCATAGAGATGTTTGGAGCCACTCTGGTCTCTGATCAGCTCTATGGTCAGCTGGCTGAATCACCGGCTGCATTCTCAGGTTCCCTGTTGGGACAGGAGAGCCAGAGAAAAACATGGAAGACAGTGGGGGGGGGGGCATTCCCTCCCACTGCTTGTAAAAGCAGTCTAGAGGCTAATTAGCCGCTAGGATTGCTTTTACATGAAAGCCGACTGCTGGCTAAAAAAAATGATACCAAGATAATACCTAAACCTGCAGGCATCATTCTGGTATAACCACTCAAAGTCCAGCAACATACCAGTACATTGCTGGTCCTTGTTGGGCATATATTGTAATCTTTTTTTTTCATGCAGCCTGTGGGCTGAACGAAAAAAAGAGATTGATCGGTGGGTATGGCCCACCATTAGAATACCTCCCTTCATCCACCCACTTCTAATTGATGGGCATACATGCACCATTTATATATGCCGAAGCATGGGGGCATCCTCCCGCAAAAGGTAGGAGCAAATCGCTCCTCCGCCCCTGCTGCCCCCATGCTTCGGCATATATCACCTCCGCTGGAGTCACAGCTTTATATATCGTTGGAGCAAACGCTGTTGCTGTCAAGATAAATAAATCCGCGCTGCAGCTGAATGGCGTACCTGAAGACAAAAAAATGGTTAACAATAAAACACAGTAAACAGTAAAGTATAAAAAATTGCATACCTGAAAAGCAAACATGATAAAACATAACAATAAAACATTGCAGAGAAGAATACAGTAAAAAAGAGCAGAACAATTGAGAGAGAATAGAGAGAGAGAGAGAACAATAAAACGACAACTATTTTTTTTTATTTTATGTATTTTTTTTTTTTTGTAACTGTAACTTTTGTAACTGTAACCGGTTCCAGGTTCGGGTCTCTCAAAATGCGATGGCATCTTGGGAGACCCTGTGAAAGTCTGTGCAATGTTGTATGCTAATACTCAACTAGTGTATGGTAGCGTTCAAAACATTCACCAATGCAAAGACCGGATTGTCAGGACAGGAGGGACAATAATAGCAGGTGTCACGTCTATATCCGCACTTGCTGCAGACATGACATCTTTTTTGGGGGGGTTCGTTGGGTAGGGGTACTCGGGAGGACATAAAGAAAATGCCTCTAATGCAGCCGACTGCATTTGGTTGGGGATGTGAATGGGGGAAGTACGGGTGCTGCAGAAGTGGTGGCTTCCCAATTAGGATTGGCGAAAGCAGCAGGAAGGGCATCATGGGCACGACGGGCCTGTGTTTGTCTTCTTCTTGGTGGCCGCGGGACACTACCTGTGCTTGCCACCTCACCAGCTTGAACTGCACTTATGGGACGCGCCACGTCACCAAGTGTTACTGCAGTGCTGGTTTGACTACGACCGGGGTGTACTAGGCCGCTGGTGCTTGCCAGTTCACCAAAACGCTACCAAAAAAACTGTTAGTGATCGCAGGGATCAGACCTGACTCTGCGAATGCTGCAGTTATGCGTTTAGTGTTTTGTAAGTGACAGTGATCGATTGATACTGCACTTGGGTGGGCTGGGCTGGGCAGAGGGGCAAAACACAGGTGCTAGCAGGTATCTGGGCTGATCCCGCTAACACTGCGTTTTTTGGGAACCCTAAACTGCTGGGGACGCTAGTATAGATCTGATCGGATGAGATATTGATCCATTCAGATACTATACCACTAAGGGAGGTGTACGGTGCGTGCGTGGGTGTTATCGCTACTGGCACTAACCTGACGCTGCCTGGGGCTGGTGCTTGCCAGTTCACCAAAATGCTACCAAAAAAACTGTTAGCGTTCACAGGGATCAGGCCTGACTCTGCGAACGCTGCAGTTATGCGTTTAGTGTTTTGTAAGTGACAGTGATCGTTCGATACTGCACTTGGGTGGGCTGGGCAGAGGGGCAAAACGCAGGTGCTAGCAGGTATCTGGGCTGATCCCGCTAACACTGCGTTTTTGGGAACCCTAAACAGATATTGATCCGTTCAAATACTATACCACTAAGGGAGGTGTATGCTGCGTGTGTGGGTGTTAGCGGTACTGGCGCTAACTTGCCACTGCCTGGGGCGACGTAGACCCTATCTGACCCTAAAACCTAACTTATATCACCGCAGGGCGATCAGGGGGCTAAACCTTTATTAGGTAGTAAACGGCAGGTGCCCTGACACTATAAAAAATAAACTAACTAACCACAGCCCGCGGGAGGCAGATCACGTACAGGTACGTGATTTTGCATGCCCGTGCCATTCTGCCGACGTATATCGTTGTGAGGCGGTCGGCAACTGGTTAACGTTTATGCAAACCAATCAATATACGCTAATTGGGACTTTTTTTACCAAAAATATTTAGCAGAATAAATATTGGCCTAAACTGATAAAGACATTTTATTTTTTAATTTTTTTATTGGATGTGTTTTATTGCAGAAAGTAAAAAATATTATTTTATTTTTTTCAAAATTGTCGATCCTTTTTTTTGTTTACAGTATATAAATATTGTTAAAATAAAAACCGCAAGGGTGATCAAATACCACCAAAAGCTCTATTTGTGGCAAAAAAAGGACATACATTTTATTTGGGTACAACGTCACATAACCATGCAATTGTCAGTTAAAGTAGCGTAGTGCCATATCACAAAAAATTGCCTGGTCATGAAGGGGGGTAAATCTTCCGGAGGGCAAGCGGTTAAACAAAAGAAAAGAAAATTGTAAAACGAGGTAAATGACTCGCCTCTTTAAAAAAACAAAAACAAATAAAAATGTGTACATTTAAAAGGGGTGTCATACACTGTATAATCCACTTCAATGGCAGTTTGTTTGCCACCCAACCCCATACCTTCTCTATAGGGTGAAATAGGCCTGCTCTGTATTCTCTATCAAGTAGGAGACACAAAGAGAGAACAGCGTTGAACGTCTATCAGTTTTAGTGAGCGCGTACATGGCAGAATCCCTCTCTTACAATGCTAAACAAGAATGCATTTGTATAAGTAAAACATGAAAATATATAGCATGTCATTAAGGTATCACAATAAAATAACAATAAATAAACTTACTGTTGTAAAATAAGGGCAATGTGCAAGTTTTTGAATAAATCGTTATTATGAAATAAATATATGACTCCTAATGAAAAGTATGTACCTTTTAATACTTAGCCCAGTGCTACCCTTAATTGTTATGCCCCGTACACACGGTCGGACTTTGTTCGGACATTCCGACAACAAAATCCTAGGATTTTTTCCGACGGATGTTGGCTCAAACTTGTCTTGCATACACACGGTCACACAAAGTTGTCGGAAAATCCGATCGTTCTAAACGCGGTGACGTAAAACACGTAGGTCGGGACTATAAACGGGGCAGTGGCCAATAGCTTTCATCTCTTTATTTATTCTGAGCATGCGTGGCACTTTGTCCGTCGGATTTGTGTACACACGATCGGAATTTCCGACAACGGATTTTGCTGTCGGAAAATTTTATAGCCTGCTCTCAAACTTTGTTTGTCGGAAAATCCGATGGAAAATGTGTGATGGAGCCTACACATGGTCGGAATTTCCGACAACAAGGTCCTATCACACATTTTCCGTCGGAAAATCCGATCGTGTGTACGGGGCATTAGGCTATGATAAGCAATAGTTAAACTTTTTTAATCCTCTGAATTGTTAAGGTCTATTTACTGCTTAGCAGGTGCCCAAAGAAAGAATCTTCGCAGATATATTCAAAATATAAAGCTTGCTTAGAGCCTCACCTGCTGTACTAAAATCTAAAACTCAGCCTTTCATGTTTACCTGATTAAAAATTAAAAAAATTTTAGTACTGTACTTGACAAAAATAAAAAAAGTAAATGTATTCCACTTGATTTAATTTTAAAGCCCAACTCTGGGCACCAAACAACCCCCGAGAGCAGTGTTTCTCAACCGGGGTGCCATGAAACCCTAGGGTTCCTCGAAAGGTCCCCAGGGGTTCCGCCACCATCTGCCGGTTATCACAAGCAGATGAACGGTGGACCACTGACATCATTGTCCCCTGCCGATCACAGCCGCCCCTCCCCTCCAACCCAGGTGCCTGCATGTGAATGTCACATCACTCCGGAGGGACGAGAGAAGAGAGCGAGCAGGAATTGGGCATTCCAAAACATTCCAGGCATTCCAGCAGCTTCCCTGAGCTACTACTCTGCATGAGAAAAAGTACTAAACATGCCAGTAATTTGCCCTCCAATTTCCTCATTGCCCCACTATGCTGTCTCCTCCTGGCCCCCCTGAACTATAATCTTTCCTCCTGGCCCCCCTGAATTATATTGTTTCCTCCTGGCCCCCCTATATTGTTTACTCCTGCTCCCCCTATACTGTTCTCTCCTGGCCCCCTGAACTATACTGTTCCCTCCTGGCCCCCCTGAACTCTACTGTTCCCTCCTGGTTCCCCCCTGGCTCCCCTATACTGTTGCCTCCCGGCCCCCTGAACTATATTGTTTCCTCCTGGCCCTTTGAACTATACTGTCCCCTCCTGGCCCCCTTGAACTATACATTTCCCTCCTGGCCCCCCTGAACTCTACTGTTCCCTCCTGGCCCCCCTGGACTCTACTGTTCCCCCCTGGCTCCCCTATACTGTTGCCTCCTGACCCCCTGAACTATATTGTTTCCTCCTGGCCCCTTGAACTATACTTTCCCCTCCTGGCCCCCTTGAACTATACGGTTTGCTCCTGGCCCCCCTGAACTCTACTGTTCCCTCCTGCCCCCCCCCTACTGTCTCCTGGGCCCCCTGAACTATATTGTTTCCTCCTGGCCCCCTATATTGTTTCCTCCTGGTCCACCTGAACTATACTGTTTCCTCTTGGCTCCCCTGAACTATACCGTTTCCTCCTGGCCCCCCTGAACTATACTTTCCCTCCTGGCCCCCCTGAACTATACCTTCCCTCCTGGCCCCCCTGAACTATACCGTTTCCTCCTGGCCCCCCTGAACTATACTTTCCCTCCTGGCTCCCCTGAACTCTACTGTTCCCTCTGGGCCCCCCTATACTGATGCCTCCTGGCCCCCCTGAACTATACTGTTCCCTCCTGGCCCCCCTGAACTATAATGTTCCCTCCTGGCCCCCCCATATTGTTCCCTCTTGGCCCCCTGTGCTGTGCTGTTTCCTCCTGGCTCCCTGTACTGTGCTGTTTCCTCCTGCCCTCCTGTACTGTGCTGTTTTCTCCTGGCCCCCTGAACTATCCTGTTCTCTCCTGGCCCCCTGTACTGTGCTGTCCCCCCGGCCCTCTGTACTGTAGTGTTCCCTCCTGGCCCCCCTGTACTGTAGTGTTCCCTCCTGGCCCTCCTGTAGTAAAAGATTTATACCGCTCCAGGTACAAATACCAAGACCTCACCTCCCCTGCACAGCCTGGGTGCTGGCTCTGTGTATAGAGCACATGCAATAGAGGAAATCCGGACAGCCGCACTCCAGTGAAAAATGTCTTTATTGAATAAAATCAGTGCGTACAGCAATCAAGGACAGTGGATGAATCATCTGACACGTTTCACACCCCTTACTGGTGCTCAGTAATAGCTGAAGGCACATGTCTAAAAAACACACACACATATATATATATATATATATATATATATATATATATATATATACATACATACATACACACAAATAATATTCAAAGATTGAGCCTATCTGCATTGAACTTAAAGATGTAACCAATGAAAAATCCAAAAAGGCAATCAGGGCAGCTGAAGCAATTTCACCAAAAGAGAGGTGCAGCCACAATGCCCTATTACCATTGGTATGCCAAAAGATGCTCACTCTTACCAAAAAAGTTTTAAAAATTTTATAAAAATATATAAATAGAGTGTAGAGGAGCATAAAGAAGCTAAACTAAAGTATATATGTCATAGAAAATGTATGTGTGTGTGTATATATATATATATATATATATTATATATATATATATATATATATATATATATATATATATATATATATATATATATATCTCAGGGGCGTAACTAGAACTCACAGGGCCCCATAGCAAAATGTTGTATGGGGCCCCCCTGCAAACAGCCCCCCCCCACAAAAAAGTAACTAATTCCATTGAGCAGATTACCACACTCATGTGGCACAGTACCCAGGCAACAGCTTATATTAATTTCGAACAACAAAACAAAAATTTAAATAACCATATAATAAACTGCAAAATTCAAAGCATTGTGTGTACTACTTTCACTCTTTTATACTTACGTTTTGTAAAGGGCAAACAACGCAAACTGCACCGGTTTAAGAGGAAAATTAACAGGATGACAACCTTGTAAGGGAAGGAAGAAATTAGGTCTTACATTCCATGCACTTTAACTTGGCATAAAATTCTTAATTTTTGAGTTTACACCTACTTTAGACCTTGATGCTTAACGTGAATATTTTCAACATGTCTTTTAAAAATAACCAAAGGAAAAGAAGCCATGGTTTCAACATCCAACAGCCAAAAACAAGCCAAATGTAAGGCAACAGAACATTAGAAAAAGTCAACCTGAAAAAGAGTGAATCTTGATCTAAAATATGAAGATACGATGATGATAAATTAACAATATCTTACTATATTTCTTTTATTTGATTTTATCTATTTCTCTCCAAAGCTGTTTTCCAGCCAAACAGGCAGTGCAGAAGCCAAAAACCTGCCATCCTTTAATTTAATTGACTAGAAAGGTGCAATTTGTCATCAAAAAGGAAGATTTAGATGGGTAAATGGGCGAGGTCTACACACACTTTACAAAAGAGTGTATGCAGAAAATTAATTTTGACTGGATTGAAAAAAAAATTTGATTCACATAGGATGAAATTTTGCCTGATTTGCAATGCTCAAAGTGGGCACATGTGGCAGCTGTGGACAGGTATGTAAAAAGAAATGTATCGGTTAACAAGCCAATTCAACAACTGAGGCTAGTTAAAACGAGTAAAGTGGAACTCTAGTCAACACAACAAAGTACAAAGCTGACGTATATATAAGCATTCAGACAAAATATTTGCCAAATACTTATAATTCAGTTCAGCCAGTTTTCTGTTTTACACATCAAAGCGATCTTAGAAAGCCAGTCGGGTTTGCACCATAGTACCTTTACCCCCTTCTAAGTCTGCACACTCAAACATAAGCTGCCAATTCTACCATGTATTTATTCAAATATTTGCCTAAAGTTCCACTTTATTATTTGCCAAACTGGAACCAAAGGGTTCTATTTATAACATATTTCCTATGCTCCTCAGCTTCATCTAATAGTCAAAATACAATATTACATTCCATAAGTTTGACCTGAAAAAACAAAAAACAAAGAACATATCTTTTTGTGCCAAGTGGCAAAAAATAAATGTTTTGACATTTTCAGAGGGTGAATGGCTCTGCGAATAGGTTATAAATAGACCCCATGGTTTAACCCAAACAAGAAAGGCTATGGCTGGCAACAAAACCAAACATGAACTTTGAAAACTCTTCCAACTTGTATACTCACAAAACACCACATCTTAGAAAACACGTCTGCGTGCCTTCAATTCTGCAAAAGTGTCCACAATGTGGTTTAGGTCCAGCTGTTTTGCTCTAGAATTTTCAGTGCTTAGGATAGCAAGCCCAGAAAGTCTTTGCTCAGACATAGTGTTTCTGAGATAATTCTTTATTAGTTTTAGTTTTGAGAAGGATATTTCTGCTGAGGCCACAGTCACAGGTAGTGTTAGGAATAAAAGCAACGCTGTGCACACATCTGACACTAGATGAGAGCACTATTCTCAACTAAGAGCAAATGTGCAAGATCCTTCACAGAGGACAATTTTTGAATGTCCTCTTTAAGTGCCGGTTCACACTTGTGCGATGCGATTTAGATGCAAATTTTTTCATTGCGTGTTTGATTATTACCAGCGCGATTGTATTGCAAAATTAATGCGAATTGTATGCGAATTGTATGCGCTTTTCATGTAAATTACGCACAGATGCGATTTGTGCTCAGGCCAATCAAAAAGGCAAGAAAAAAATGGGTGTTAACTTCCTGTGCTCTTCCTTGTTTTCCTTTGTGGGAGAGTATGGTCGTTGAGGAGTGTGGTTTGTCTGTGAGTAGTCAGTGAGGATTTTGATTTTTGATCATTATGTTTCATCAAATGCTGTTGATCATAGCAGCAGTTACTGCTACTGCTGCAGTCCTGATGGACAAAGCCAGGAGGAAGAGGAGGAGGAGGATGAGGAAGAGACTGATGAGTACAAGAAGATATTGGGTCCATCCAATTATTCAAAATAGGGAAGAGAGAGGCCAGTTCAGGATCCTCTACAATGATCTCAGGCAGCATGAGGAGAAGTTCTTCAACTATTCCCGGATGTCAGTAAATAGGTTAGTACCTGTACCCTTATTCCTTCTCCTCCTCCCTCCTTCTTATCTATCACTGACATGCATCCTACTGACCACCAATCCCACTGTCCACCAACGCCACTGTCCACCAATGCCACTGACCACCAACCCCACTGTCCACCAACCCCACTGTCCACCAACCCCACTGTCCACCAACGCCACTGACCACCAATCCCACTGTCCACCAACGCCACTGACCACCAACCCCACTGACCACCAATCCAATCCCACTGACCACCAATCCAACTTTTGATCGCTTTTCTCCTTTTACTAGAACTGTTTCCTATTACCATTTTATTTGATTCTGTGTATGGGCTTTAGCCTGTCACTTACACTGAATTTGTGGTTTTATTCCTTAGTTTCGATGAATTGCTTCGGCTGTTTGGTACACGTTTGGAGTATCAGAACACCACCTTTCGGAATAGTGTAGAGCCAGCGGAAAGGTTGCTTGTTACATTGAGGTAAAATTTATAGATATACTTTGTGTGTGAAATTTTATGCTATGCACCATAGTAAGCTATAGTAAGGAATGCTAAGAATGCAGACAGATATGACAACAAAATTGTTTTCCAAAAAAAGTATTTTTTTATTTTAAAAAACTTAATATGCAAATTTTTTGGATTACATACTTGGCATGAAATATTTTGGAAACAATCCAGCTCCCTCTGACTCTCTGACCTCCTCTGACTCTCTAGCTTTCTAACGTCCCCTGACTCTCTAACTCAATCTGACTCCCTTACTTCCCCTGACTCTCTAACTCCTTCTGACTCTCTGACCTCCTCTGACTCTATAACTTCCCCTGACTCTCTAACTCCCTCTGACTCTCGTACTTACTGTAACTTTCTTACTTCCTCTGACCCTCTCACTTCCTCTGACCCTCTCACTTCCTCTGACCCTCTCACTTCCTCTGACCCTCTCACTTCCTCTGACCCTCTCACTTCCTCTGACCCTCTCACTTCCTCTGACTCTCTGAAGTGTGTCCTTGAGGCTCCTTCACCTAGTGCGTATGAGTCCTTCTGTAATAAAAAAAAACATAACTAATTTATTTGATATTTTTTGTCAGGTACCTAGCAACTGGAAATTCATTTGCCAGCTTACACTACGAGTTCAAATTAGGAAAATCTACGGTGAGCACAATTGTGCGTGACACCTGTATCGCCATCTGGGAGGTCCTAAGAGATGTGGTCATGAGAAAACCAAACAAAGAGGAATGGAACACCAAAGCTGAGTTGTTTTGGGAGCGCTGCAACTTCCCTAACTGTTGGTGCCATAGACGGCAAGCACATCAGAATTGTGAGGCCAGTCAGTAGTGGGTCAAAATGTTTTAATTATAAAAAATATTTTTCTTTCGTTCTGCTGGCAGTGGCTGATGCAAACTGCTCGTTCACCTACATCGACATTGGTTCTTATGGGAGCAGTTCTGACTCCAGCATTTTTTCCCACTCTACTTTTGGAAGAATGATTCGGGAGAACGCACTAGACCTCCCAAACGAACAACCACTCCCTGGAACATCAGAACCCTCTCTCCCTTTAATATTTGTCGGTGATGAGGCTTTCGCTCTTTCAGAAAAAATGCTCAGGCCATATGCTAACCGGTCACTGTCTGTGGAGAAAAGGGTCTTTAATTATCGGCTAACAAGAGCACGCAGAGTTGTGGAGTGTACTTTCGGAATCCTGGCAAACAAATTCCGTTTTCTTCACACGCCAATAAGTTTAAACATGAAAAACGCCATAATTGCCGTAAAAGCTGCCTGTGCACTAAACAATTTTGTCGGCGAAAGAGATGGATACCTTTTCGAGGACTCTTTAATGGATGAGATGGAAGGCGCAGATTGGACACATACAAGGGGCAATTACAGGGGGGCCAGCATCTGTGAGAAATATACTGACTTCTTTATGAGTCCTGCCGGTCAGGTATCATGGCAGCTTGATGCCATTTAATAAAGACCAATCACTTTTTCTCTGTCAATGCTGCATCGTCTACTATCTGTACTTTTTTCTATAAATGTAATAAAGTTTTATTGTTCGACAGTGTGTCCATCTATTTTTGGCACTTTCTGTGTCAACATACAGAGCATGCAATATCATTCCACAACATTGGTGGTCAGTGGCGTTGGTGGACAGTGGGGTTGGTGGTCAGTGGGATTGTTGGTCAGTGGGATGCATGCCCTTACATTGGTGGTCAGTGGGATGAATACATATAAAGAGTGTGGAGCCAGCTGAGCGATTACTTGTCACCTTAAGGTAACATATTTCATTAAAAGGCAGATAGCCATCAAATGCGTAGGTTTTTTTGAAATTTTTCATGGCAGCTGAGCCACTCTTGGCCTCACGTATATGATGTAGGTGTTGTGTACACTATGCCATTACGTAAATCAAAAACCTGAAACAGAAAGCATGGTGTCAATTTTCCCAGTTAAATATAAAAAATTGATTTGGAAGGTACTGTTCATGTGTCATTATTTTACAGAGTGTGTTGTGTACATATCGATCTTCACATACCATCTCCTCACTACAGATAACCTTAACCCTTTCCGTAACCCTAACTGTACAATGTAGTCTAACCCTGACGTCTCCAATCAGTGCTTCAATAGACAAATACACAGTTATAAGCAATATACTTACAATTGGGTTTATAGGTTCCAGGAGGTAATCTGTAACGGTGATGGTACACGAGATGGATGATTTGCGCCATAGTAAGCAATAGAAGCAATGCAGACAGATATCACACCATTGTTCTCTTCCCAAAAAAAAAATTTTATTTGTTTAATATGTAATCTTCATGTAATTACATACTTTTAAAAATTTTTTTAGGAAATAATCATACTTCAAACTTCAAACATTGTAAAGAACCACATAACCAAGAGATAATACTCTGTCTCCTACTTCCCTTTCTCTCACCCTTCATTCTTTCTCCCCCTCACTTGATCTCTTCTTTCTTCCTCTGACCTTCTCACTTCCTCTGAGCCTCTCACTTCCTCTGAGCCTCTCACTTCCTCTGAGCCTCTCACTTCCTCTGAGCCTCTCACTTAAACCTCCACCTCACTCTCTCTTCATCCAACATTAGTACAAGTATCCCACTGCATAATCCACACTGACCTGAAAAGTTGGTAGGACCAAAAAACTTTTACATAATGTAAAAAAACAAATGCAATATGGTTAACAACATGAAAGAGGCTGTGCCGTTTAACAGGTAGGCATCTATCAATTTAAAATAATAGTTCTGTTTCTCAGGTGTTACTAGCTTCAAAAGGTACAAACAGGGATATCACTCTATCTGGTGGTTCACTCGTGGCTTTCCCATATAGCATAACCGCATCATAGACCTTGACATTTTGGTCAGAGGTGGGATACAAGCCCTGGCATTTGTGGAAAGGCAATCCCACAGACCACCAATGTCAGGGCTTGTATGACCACCAATAAATGCCCTTACATTGGTGGTCGTTAGGATTGCTGGTCAGTAGGATGCATGCCTTTACATTTTGGTCATAGGTACAAGTCCTGACATCGGTCGTCAGGTGGGTTGCAAATCCTCTAAAAAATAGAAAACATAACCTAAACAAATCCAATATGGATTAACAACATGAAAGTGGCAGTGCCATTCAACAGGTAGGCTGCAGGCAGAGTATGACAACAAATTTGAATCTATAAATTCAAATATTTTGTAACACTCTGTTGCTGAGGCATGGCTTGCCTCGAAGGCACAGGCGGGGATATCACTGTATCTGGTGGTTCACTTGTGGCGGGCCCATATAGCATAACCGCATCACAGACCTTGACATTTTGGTCAGAGGTGGGATACAAGCCCTGGCATTTGTGGACAGGCAATCCCACAGACCACCAATGTCAGGGCTTGTATGACCACCAATAAATGCCCTTACATTGGTGGTCGTTAGGATTGCTGGTCAGTAGGATGCATGCCTTTACATTTTGGTCATAGGTACAAGTCCTGACATCGGTCGTCAGGTGGGTTGCAAATCCTCTAAAAAATAGAAAACATAACCTAAACAAATCCAAAATGGATTAACAACATGAAAGTGGCAGTGCCATTCAACAGGTAGGCTGCAGGCAGAGTTACAACAAATTTGAATCTATAAATTCAAATATTTTGTAACACTCTGTTGCTCAGGCATTGCTTGCCTCAAAGGCACAGGCGGGGATATCACTCTATCCAGTGGTTCATTCGGGGGCCTATATTGTGCATTTGTGGGAGGCTCGATTGAATTATCTTCAAGTGATTGATTTCTATAGGGATAAGGACTAGAATTGATTTGTTTGGGCTGTTCCATAGGTCTTGACACAGGTGTATAGTGGTTTGGCATGGATGGCATTTGATTGTAGAGCTGTGGCACTCTGCTTTGTTGTGGTAAATGGTGAGGAATTGATTTGCGTGGTCTCAATTCCATTGCCCTTGTTATACCAGGGGTACTAGTTGGAGGGATGATTAAGGAAGCAATTGGTGGAGGAATTGGATATGGGATTTTTGATCTGGGGGTCTCATATATGCTTGGGTGGTCAGAAAAACTGGAAGGATAAAGGTTTGGTGCAGGATTTTGAGCAGCAGAAAAGGGTGTAATTATTTGAGTACTAGTACTCTCTTGCGTTGGCTTTGAAACATGGCTTGGAATAGTGAAGGAATGTATGCAATGTTGCACTGCAATCCTTATGTTGAAGTGCTTTTCTGGCAATACCTCTTTGAGCAGAGGCACCAAACTTAGGGCAAACATTGTATGAGGGCATCTCTGAACATCCATTTGTTCAGTGATCCCTGACACAATATTGAGTAATTGATTTGTCTGATCTTGTTCTTCCACCTGTTCTGCTGCCCTGCTGCTTCGCTTCCTGCGTGAGGTAGATGTTAGCTTTTTCCGTCTGTTGGAAGGTGTAGAAATGTCAGTAGACTCATTATCTTGCTCCTGAGTCGATGATTCATGTACATCGATTGCGTCACCCTCTACCTCAATAGATGATGATTCCTCTTTGTTTTGGCAAGCGAATGAAACTCCCTCATCTACGTCAACAATAGCAGCATGCTCCTCTCCCTCTTCCTCCTCCTCTTCCCAACTTGCTTCTGTGCTGAAATACAAAAGTTGATACTTGAAATTCTAACTAAAGATGATAGCGGTAAAAGAGAAGGTTAGGGGGAGGACAGGTGTATTAGAGAGGGATGGTAGAGAGAGGTATTCTTGTAAACTTACTTCCTTAATTCTAGCACTGGCTTGAGAAAGTCCAGGTAACTAGCAAAAGAATAGGGATGCTTTGGGGCGGCACCAGACCCACTTCGTGCTTCACACTCCAGTCTCTGGTATCTTTGAAGTGTACAAACAATTTATTGGTGTGAGTGGGAACAATGCTCATTACACAGCTGGTCAGTGGGATTTGTGGTCTGTGGGATGGATGCCCTTACATTGGTGGTCAGTGGGATACATGCCCTTACATTGGTGGTCAGTGGGATACATGCCCTTACATTGGTGGTCAGTGGGATACATGCCCTTACATAGGTGGTCAGTGGGATACATGCCCTTACATTGGTGGTCAGTGGGATAGATGCCCTTACATAGGTGGTCAGTGGGATAGATGTCCTTACATTGGTGGTCAGTGGGATAGAAGCCCTTACATTGGTAGTCAGTGGGATACATGCCCTTACATTGGTGGTCAGTGGGATGAATAAATATGTACTTACGTTTATGTTTGCGAACTTGTGGGGTGAAGTCTTCCCAGTCTGAATATAAAGTTTTACATATTTCTTCCCAGCCTCTGCCCTTCTGGGCATTATTTTTATATTCGAGTATACGGCTGTCCCATATATATATGGCCTGTCACGAACAAGCCTGATGAGCTCCTCATTGTCGATGGAGTTCCGACGCCGGGGGGCCATCTTATCTGTTTGCATATGGACATGAGACATGAAACAGGAAGTGAGGGGGTGGTACTGGGAGAGACAGTACTGGGAGGAGGAGCTGGAGATTACGAATTTGCACATATGTGAACCATCAAATGCGATTCCAGAACGATTTACATTGATGTCTATAGAGACTAAATTCGCAACGCTACGCAGTAAACTCGCACAAGACCCTTTTTTTTATTGCATCGCATTCGTAGAGGAATCGCAACGCATGTATGTGAACGACCGTCATTGAAAACAATTACTTCAGGGATGACATGCGAATTTAAAGTGCTTTTGACGCATCGCATTCGTTATGAACTCGCATCAGTGTGAACCGGCACTAAGTGCTGATCTAAAACTTAGAAGCTGACCAACGAAAGTTGATGAGAGGTCTTTTTCATACTATTGTTGCAGATTTGATGCAGCTTTAAACAAATCATCATCCGATGCTGATACTAGAACTGCAGGTTGAATTATTTCAAACCGCTGAACAACCTGATAAAGTCCCTGGAACCTGTTTGACAACTGGTTTACTATTATGTCTAAGCACCTATAAAAAAACGTTCATTTTGAAACGTTCTTCAAGGTCCTCTAATCTCTCATCAACATACAATTCATCAAAATGCTTTCTGACAGTGCGAATTCGTTTTGCTTCAAATCTGGGGGTAATATTCCATTTTTGTGCAAGCAATATAGCATTATTTCTGGCTTCCCCAAAACTGCTTCTGAAATTGGATAGCTCATCCAAGGCTGTCTTAATTAAATGAGAAGCTTTGGACAAGTCCATGCTCTCTGACTGGAGGAGTTTAGACAGAGAATTTATGCTTGAGAATATTTTGGTTTGTAGAACAATTAGAAATATAGTTTGGAAGGACTCTAATTTTTTTTTCAGCCCCATTGCCTCTTCTCTTTCACTTTTTTTGGTAGCTACAAGGATTATTTTTGATAGCGCTTTAAGTACCTCTACAAAACGAAAACGCAAGGCAAGCAGTGACTCATAGCGAGATGAACAGCATGTGGGACACAATTTCTTCAGTGTAACAGAGGATTCACTGGTAAATGAAGAAAAAAATTGTGTAAATGTTGAACCACACCCATGAAGTTTGAGACCTCCATAATCTCTGCCACAGCATCTTTGAGGACCAAATTAAGATTGTGTGCTGCACAATGAACATAAAGTGCATTTTCCTCTCTCTGCAAAATTCGAGTCTGCACACCAGAATAGATTCCACTCATTGTGGCAGCACCATCATAGCCCTGACCACGGCACTTATCCAGAGAAATTCCTTTGTCATCAATAAATGCAAGTATTTCTTTTTCTGGGAGGAGGAGCTACGTCCCGACGACACCGCGATACACAGACCCGGAGGACACGGGTTATCTTGGAGCCGGCCGGCTTTCTATTTACATGCTTGTAATCTACCAAGTTTCTGTAAATGCAACCTTTACTTTTTATTTAATAAATCGCTGGATTTTATGCTATGTGGAGCAATTTATTTTTTACATGGTAATACTCCCATAATTGCTGAGGCTGGTTGGAGTGAGTCCCTGGACCTGGACGTTGAGTACCTGCTTTAAAGAGCCCTGGCTGGGGTTGCAGCCATCCGCCTCCTGGGTCTCCTATAATTAAGAGACCATTTCCATCTGGTAAGAGGCAGCAATTTTTTCTTAGAGGTGGAGGTTTATCTACGCACTCTATTTCTCACCACAGCGAGATCCTGTTACATTACCTCACAGAGCACCTGGAGATCAGTTTTAATCTATGCATGTTAATTCAATACGGATGGACTTTATTTAATATTGCCCTTATTTGATTACGGACTTTTTTGGTTTTAGTTTTCTTATGTTGTTACACTATTTTTCTATATCAATTATGGTTTAGCTTTGTAGTCACGGTTAAGGTATATTATTATATCTATTGACACTAGAGGAACTCACCGTTCACTGATTGTGCCATGCAATATTTGTTTTTCGCCACAGGCCTAGCCATTATTATCCACGTTTTAATCACATATTAGCATTTTTTATTTTTATTTTCATAGTGCTTGACACTTTCACTTAATGACTACTATTTAATCCTCATATTCACATCAGTCTCTTTTTAGGCATTCGCCTGTTGTCACTTTTAGCCTTAGCGCGACTTTTTGAGATCTACACCATCATAGCCCTGACCACGGCACTTATCCAGAGAAATTCCTTTGTCATCAATAAATGCAAGTATTTCTTTTTCTATACCTGCAGCACTTTGGTCATGAATAGCATTAAATCCAAGAAATGCCTCATGTATGTTAATTTGTTTTGCTCTCGTATTTGTATCTCTTTCAATGGAAACATATTGGAGCACCTGGCTCATTTGATCACATTTAGAGATATCCTGAGTAGTATCTATAATCAATAAGTAAAACTGTGCGTTTTGCACTTCAGACAAAATGTCATTCAGAACTTGCTTTGACAAAATATTTATGACTTCATTTTGAATTTTTGGACTAAGGTATTTGACTTTTCCCTGTGGTAACTGTAGCAATTGCTTTAATATGGGATCATACTCAGCTAGCAGTTCAGATATTGCCAGGAAGTTTCCACTGTTGACTTCTCCTATTTTTTCTCTGTAGCCACGGAAGGCCAAGTTATTCATAGCCATAGTCAAGGTGACGTTCACTATTCTATTTAAAACATCTCTCCAAAAGTTTTTTCTTTTCTTAATTGTTTTTCTCTTTCCTCATCAATTGTTCCCTTTTTACGCCACTGATCATATATTATGCAAGAATCTATATGAGTTTGAGATGTTTCATGAACCTGTATTTTTGTTGACAAGTCTTTCCATTTTTGTATCCCCTTTGCCCACGCTGGTTCAGAGCCTAGTTTTTTACGGTCACCAAATAACCAGCATGGTTCACAGTATGCAACATTCAATTTAGGAGAATAACAGAGCCAGGTAATGGGTAGTTTAAGTCCTGTTTTTGTTGTTTTTTTCATAATATGTTACTGAAAAACACCTCTGTTCCTCATCATTGTCTCTCTTAAAGGGCCTGTAGGTCTGCAAGGACCATTTGTGATTATAAATCTCTTCACATGTGCATCTGTAATTGTAATTGGAAAGTTTGCCCTGTCTGTGACATATTTTGTAGATGCAATGTCAGTTAACACAGCTATGTCACTACCAGTCAAGTGAACATCGGCTGCTGCAAATGGCTCAGTTTCAGGATAGTCTTTTCCAATATTGCCCTCAGTAACACCACCTAACTCCTGGCTTGTACTCGGTTCATTCAGGGGAAACTGGCTAAGTAGCAATTGCTCCTGTACTGGCATGTCAGTAATTGTGGGGTCAAGACTTTCTGGGCTTGCCTCAGCAACTTTTTCTGCATCATGGTCTGCTGTAGAGCTCTGACCAACATTGGGCACATTAAAAAAATGTGTGATTTTTGGAAGTTTTTCCGTTTTGTAGGTGTCTTCCCTTTTCTTTTTACGCTTGCGAGCGCCACTTTGATGATGGTAACTGGACATTATGGTTGAAACTGAAAAATACAGTACAAGGAAAGACCCTTACTCCTCAATTACATAGTTACCAACAAAACAAAAACACTGCCAATAAAATTCATTCATCAGTGACCGTGACCAGTAAAATCATTCATCAGTGACCGTGACCAGTAAAATCATTCCTCAGTGACCAGTAAAATCATTCATCAGTGACCGTGACTAGTAAATTCATTCATCAGTGACTGTGACCAGTGGCAGTACATTAATATAGCAGTTACTATGACCAGTACAGCCTGCAGGACATTAATACATCAGTTACTATGACCAGTGAAGGACATTTACCCCCCTCCCCCCCGCCATGCTGCATATTAGAAAAATCACAGTCACAGTTCATAATCATCACCATCAGTGACCATGATCAGCAGTGGCAGTACAGTAATACATCAGAGACAGAGAAAAGGAAATTCATTCATCAGTGACCGTGACCAGTACATTCATTCATCAGTGACCGTTAGGGCTGGGGAAAAAATTGATTTAAATCTTGAATTGAGTTGAGAGGTCAAATCGATTCAAAATTTAAGCAAATTTTTATTTTTTTTCACCGCGCCAGTCCTGAGGAGCTGCGGGCAGGAGTTTTTAGGCAAGGCCGCGGCTTCGGCCTAGTCCACGAAGCCGGACGCCGCGGACTAGGCAGAAGCAGCAGCCTCGCCTAAAAACTCCTGCCCGCAGCTCCTCAGGACCGGTGCGGTGTCAAAAAAAAAAAAAACTCAATTCGAATTGTGAATCAAGTTTTTTTTTTTTAAATCGCAGGTTTTTTTTTTTTTTTTTTAGAAAATTGCCCAGCCCTAGTGACCGTGGCCAGTAAATGCATTCATCAGTGACCGTGACCAGTAAAATCATTCCTCAGTGACTGTGACCAGTGGCAGTACATTAATACAGCAGTTACTATGACCAGTGCAGCCTGGACAATAATACATCAGTTACTATGACCAGTGCAGGACATTTACCCCCCTCCCCCTGCCTTGCTGCATATTAGAAAAATCACAGTCACAGTTCATAATCATCACCAGTAAATTCATTCCTCAGTGACCGTGACCAGTAAAATCATTCATCAATGACTATGACCAGTAAAATCATTCATCAGTGACTGTGACCAGTAAAGTTATTCATCAGTGACCATGAGGTGACCAGTAAAATCATTCATCAATGACCATGACCAGTAAAATCATTCATCAGTGACCATGAGGTGACCAGTAAATTCATTTCTCAGTGACCGTGACCAGTACAACCATTCATCAGTGACCGTGAGGTGACCAGTACAACCATTCATCAGTGACCGTGAGGTGACCAGTACAACCATTCATCAGTGACCGTGAGGTGACCAGTACAATCATTCATGAGTGACCGTGAGGTGACCAGTACAATCATTCATCAGTGACCGTGAGGTGACCAGTACAATCATTCATCAGTGACCGTGAGGTGACCAGTACAATCATTCATCAGTGACCGTGAGGTGACCAGTACAATCATTCATCAGTGACCGTGAGGTGACCAGTACAATCATTCATCAGTGACCGTGAGGTGACCAGTAAAATCATTCATCAGTGACCGTGAGGTGACCAGTAAAATCATTCATCAGTGACCGTGAGGTGACCAGTAAAATCATTCATCAGTGACCGTGAGGTGACCAGTACAATCATTCATCAGTGACCATGAGGTGACCAGTACAATCATTCATCAGTGACCGTGAGGTGACCAGTACAATCATTCATCAGTGACCATGAGGTGACCAGTACAATCATTCATCAGTGACCATGAGGTGACCAGTACAATCATTCATCAATGACCGTGAGGTGACTAGTAAATTCATTTCTCAGTGACCGTGAGGTGACCAGTACAATCATTCATCAGTGACTGTGAGGTGACCAGTACAATCATTCATCAGTGACCATGAGGTGACCAGTACAATCATTCATCAATGACCGTGAGGTGACCAGTAAATTCATTTCTCAGTGACCGTGAGGTGACCAGTACAATCATTCATCAGTGACCATGAGGTGACCAGTGCAGCCTGCAGGACATTAATACAGCAATTACTATCCAGTGTAGGACATTTACCCCCCCCCCCCCCCCCCGCCATGCTGCATATTAGAAAACAGACAGTTTATATTCCGTATGGCATCACTGAATGCATCAGCTTAAAGAGGGAGTCCACCTAAACCGCCAAAAAAAAAAAAAAAAAAAATATTAAAAGCCAGCAGCTACAAATACTGCAGCTGCTGACTTTTAATAAATGGCCACTTACCTGTCCCAGGGTCCAGCGATGTCGGCAGGCGACGCCGAGAACCCGCTCAGTTCTCGGCAGCTGCCGCCGCCATCCTAGGTGAGGGAATCAGGAAGTGAAGCGTTGCGGCTTCACTTCCCGGTTCCCTACTGCGCATGCGCGAGTCGCGCTGCGCATCATAAGCTGTGTGTTTCCCAGGAGACAGCGCGGAGGGACAGGATGAGGCATAGACTCCCATGGGAGTCTATGCCGGAAGTGGATGCAAATACCT